>NC_053162.1:110726948-110919448 GCF_016835505.1 Polypterus senegalus | reverse complement strand
TTTGTTGCAATGTCATTTTTCTCTTTTTTCAAATGTTCGCTTTTTTCCTTGTGCTTAAAACTCAATTAAAAAATTGTTTACATGGAGGACTTCATTGTGTGATTTGTTGCAATGTTACTTTTTTGGTTGCTTGTGAGTAGGTTTTTAAATGCATTTCGGATTTGTGCAATGTTTTCTGCTGTGCTTAACTCATTTAAAAAAAAAATGCTGCGCGAGCACGGGCAGCTGACAGGGAAGGGATGGGAGGGGGATAGGGGTAAGTGATGTGTGTGTGTGTGCGCGCTACAGAGAGAGAGAGCGCCGTGAGCCAGGCTGCTCCAGTAGCTGAGGTAGGGAGGGAGGGATGGGCTTTGGTGGTGTGTGTGCTACAGAGAGAGAAAGAGAAGAGCGCGAGCGAGCCAGCTCGTGTAGCTGATCAGGGAGACTGGGTGTTTTGTGTCAGTGTTATTCAATGTTTTTAAATTAGTTTACTATTACACTGTGCATTCTATGGTGTAATTAACTAAATTTGTGCTTAATCTTAACACATTTTTACATATTTACATACAGTTTGTACGGTCTGGAACAGATTAATTGTATTTGCATACAATTCTATGGGGGAAACTGCTTCGGTTCACGACCAACTCGGTTTACGACCAAAGTTCTGGAACGAATTATGGTCATGAACCGAGGTTCCACTGTTATATATATATATATATATATATATATATATATATATATATATATATATATTGTCACACACGCGCATGGGAGGCAGCTAAAGGGCTTGAGTGAAGGCAGTTCGGAGGCATGCCGGGTGTGGCAGAGTGCACTGACTCTTTTCTCCCTTGCCTGTAGACCATCCCGGGGATTTCAACTGGCTCTCCTGACATCACTTCGGGACTGAGCCAATGGAAGTCGGCCACACCAGCTCCAGTCCCTCTGATGTCACCTCCGGCTACAAACCAATGGTGGAAGACCACGTGCCAGATCCATATGACCTCACTTCCTGTCTTCCCCTTTAAAACCTGCCCCTTTTCCTTTGTTTCCTTAGTCTTGTTTTGGACTCGGTTGTATGCACTTCAGTGCTTTGTGTTTGAGAAGAAAAACGACTTTTGCAGCCAGGATACCACAATATACGGGTGGCTGCCCCAACTCTTTATCTGTCCATGTCTCGTTCTTGTGACATATATATATATATATATATATATATATATATATATATATATATATATATATATATATATATATATATACACACATAGAGCAAAATACCCACGCTTCGCAGCGGCGAAGTACTGCCTTAAAATTTTTATTAAGAAGAAAATTAAACCTTTTTAAACTGAGGGAAAATATGCCAATAATTATTTGTTAAGGATCTCTTTGTATACCATGTTGTCAGTTCGCCCTCCGGTTGTAACATGACCAAGCTGTGCGCCGAGCTTACTCTTGAGCATGTAACTTACAGTTGGCCATGTGAACAGTAATCTTGTCTTAAATCTCACAGTTTGGATTGCTGCTGTCATAATCGGTGTGAGTTTCATGGTTTATTTCAAATACGACAGTATTTGTAGGACTTGTGTTGAAGAGACATTCCGCATCTGTCAAGCGTTGTAAGTATACAACCGGTTTCATTAATAACTTCACATCCAACTTTTGAGAGTTTAAACATTCATAAACATCAAAGTGTCCACTACTGGAATCGTCACCTGTCAATCTAAGATGTTTAAGAGGCATTGGCGGTTTCGAAAGGTGTAAAATATTTGCCCATTTCGGTACACTTGAAAGCGACAACCAAACAATTCAGCGGCAGCCATCAACTCACATGCAGAACCATAGGTGAAGGGCTTAGTGCTCCTGTGTAGTATAATTATCTCCTGTACCGTCATCAGTCCACACCTTGAACTTGTCCCAGTCATTCAATACATAAGACAGAATCTTCCTCAGGATATCAAGAGTGAGCCTGATATGGCCGTGCAATATGTAACAAAGAGAATTGAAAAGGTAGGTGCCATCTCCGGGCATGGAAACCACTCGGTAAGTGACAGTTCTTTGATTTATAGTGATCATCTTGATAGACATGGTAATGGGGGTTGGAACGATAAAGGAAATGGGTACCTGAGCAATGTAAAGTAAGTCTAAAATACCTACACAATAACTATAATTGTAATAAACAAACAATAAAACAGCGGAGAAGCCGTGGATTAAACAAAAAGGCTGTAGTTATCAGTAGGGAGATGTGAATCCTGTGGCGAAGCAAGGAAGGGAATGTAGAGACGGAGCGACGTGGACTGCCTTATATAGGCACGCAGCCAACAACATGGGAGGCGTTGGGATGGGGGACCCAACGCCACCTCACACGGTGACGAGGTGCAGGCTATGGACCTATATATGTACGTAAGTAGGATTCAGTTAGCGTTGTTAAACCGCGTACCAAATTTCTTGAAGATGGGCCCATAAGTAACAAAGACTGTTGAAAAGTTCAATATGGCGGCTGACAGTGGCATCATACCACTGAAACAAGTACGTACATTGGTTTTGGTTAGTTCAGGGAAGCCACCTACCAAATTTCGAGAAGATGGGGCCGTAAATAAGAAAGTTCAACATGGCGGACGTTGTTGACCGTTATGACCGTTACGCGTAGAATTTCGAAATGAAACCTGCTTAACTTTTGTAAGTAAGCTGTAAGGAACGAGCCTGCCAAAGTTCAGCCTTCTACCTACACGGGAAGTTGGAGAATTAGTGACGATGGAAAGTTCAACATGGCAGCCGACAGTGGCATCATATCACAGAAATAAGTACAAAATTTCAGCCTTCTACCTACACGGGAAGTTGGAGAATTAGTGACGGTGGAAAGTTCAATATGGCGGTTGACAGTGGCGTCATACCACCGAAATAAGTATGTACATTGGTTTTGATTAGCGCAAGGAAGCCGCCTACCAAATTTTGTGAAGATGGGGCCATGAATAAGAAAGTTCAATATGGCGGACGTTGTTGACCGTTATGACCATTACACATAGAATTTCGAAATAAAACCTGCTTAACTTTTGTAAGTAAGCTGTAAGGAATAAGCCTGCCAAATTTCAGCTTTCTACCTACATGGGAAGTTGGAGAATTAGTGATGAGTCAGTCAGTGAGGGCTTTGCCTTTTATTATTATATATATATACTAGCAGAATACCCGCGCTTCGCAGCGGAGAAGTAGTGTGTTAAAGAAGTTATGAAAAAGAAAAGCAAACATTTTAAAAATAACGTAAGATGATTGTTAATGTAATTGTTTTGTCATTGATATGAGTGTTGCTGGCATATATATATATATATATATATATATACAGTATATACACACACACACAGACACATATATAAACATATATATACATATAAACATATATATAAATACTGTATATACACACACACATATATATACATACTGTATATACAACATATACATATCTACATATATACTGTATATACACATATATATACAAATCTACATATATATATCTACATATATATATATATTAGGTGGGACTCGATTAAAAAATTAATCCAATTAATTAGAGGCTGTGTAAGAATTAATCTTGATTAATCGTATGTAATCGACACGTAAATTTGCCCCAAATCGCAAATGTTTTTTTTTTATTTAAAACGGTTTTAGTGGGCTTACAGAATCAAATAATAGACATGGACATGAATATTGTAAACTGAAGCTGTTTTAATTTCTGAAAAAAAGCTTTAAACTGCATTTGAATTCAAAACAGAAACAAAAATATCATCCCTGGTTAAAATTGGGCAGACTTAAAAATAAAGTGGTAGTTTAAGTACTTTAAGTACATTTTCAGAATAGTATTGTCTTTAAATAATAATAACCAAAATTTCACCATAAAGTGCAGTTTTTCTTCTTAAAAAATAAGTCAGAAACATAAAAGGTAATTTGACCAGCTTACTCTTTAAACTCTGAGTAACATTAGCCAAAATTATTTTGTACATTAGGCTAAAACAGTGTGATCATTGAACATTTTGTAATTAGATGTATTTAGAATTACTAACGGTCACGGAAGTCCAATGATCCCCAGTAAGAGCCACAAAGTCCGCTTTCTGTAATGCATCTAATTTTGCTTGCTTTTCAGTGTGCACAAAACCATGCTTTTATCAAGGCTTTCGGGAAGTCGAAATGATCAGTCGTAGGAACGCGCTTTATTCCGACTCTAACATTTTTGTAGCTGTGATGTGTGCATCAGTGTAATGGATGTACCAGGAAATCATGCATTGACAAAAGTTCCCGCTTGCTTGGAATTGAAAGTGTGATTAAATGCGTTATTTTTAGCGCGTTATGGAGTACATGCATCGAAGCTTCTCAGCTGTGCTTGTGCTAAGAAAGGGAAAATTTTAAAAATAACGTAACATGATTCTGCTAACCTAATATTTTTCATACGTCCCAAACCAAGGAGATCGAAGGTAAAATGAATCGGTAGTAGCGTACATAGTCAGTACATCCCTCTCGAATCGAACCTCGAATGTCGGCGTTAGAGGCGAAGACTCTACAATTAGCACAGCGTGTGGCTTGTCTATGCTAAAGTATGTATTGTAGATCGGGTATATATATACATTTATATATATACCCGTATCGCAGTGGAGAAGTAGAAGTTATGAAAAGAAAAGGGAACATTTTAAAAATAACGTAACATGATTGTCAATATACAGTAATTGTTTTGTGAGTGTTATTGAATGTTGCTGTCATCAAGGATTTGATTATCATTATTTCTTTCAATCAGGCTCGTATTTGTAGGATGTGTTCAAGTTACATTCCGTGTTTGTCAATCGCTGTAAAGATAAGAGGTTTCATTCATCGATTAGTTCCTTACTGCATCAATAAACAGCTCGTCTTCCTTTTATCTGTGATGTGACAAACTGCATGCACGGGTTTTTTTTACACTGTCTTCCTTTAGCAGGACATTCACTTTTTCCACCGTGTGCTTTGTTTCCGCAGTAGCTGCACTTATGAATATGATTCTATGTATAAGACGCTTCATATTTTTTTGCTGCCTTCTCAATTGTGTAATTCGGTTTTTGTTCAGCACTCTTTGGAACTGTTGCTTTTGTCTGCACTGCGCCAGTTCACGGAGCCGCTTGGTGTTCTTGCATCGAAGGTTCCCAGCTGTACTGGTGCCATCTCGTGTAATGTCAGCTAAGACCCGGCACTTAAAAGTTTCTCCCTCAGTTTCAATGAGTTTGTGCCAAACACCACCCTGACCATCTCATCTTCCTCTGCATAAGCACAGTCCTTCACACGTGAATATTTACCGGCAGTGTTTGTATTGGATTGCCGCTGATGGACGGCCTTATATGGGCAGGCACTAAATTACAAACGCTAGTGGTAGCCTATGAACTTAATTTAATATAAACTTACGGTTCACGCCGTGCTTTGTTTCCGCAGTAGCTGTACTTATGAATATGCTTGTATGCATCATTTGCTTCATAATGTTTTTCTGCCTTCTCAATTGTGAAATGGCGTTTTGTGCTGATCGCTGTTTGGAGTTCTTCCTTGTGCTCTACATACTTACGTAGGAGGCGTGATGATGTCACACGAAACTCCGCCCCGCAGCCATCTCCAACTCAAGACTCCATTACATTATATGGGGAAAAATAGCTTCCAGTTATGACCCTTATGCGTAGAATTTCGAAATGAAACCTGCCCAACTTTTGTAAGTAAGCTGTAAGGAATAAGCCTGCCAAATTTCAGCCTTTGTTAAAACGGATGACTCCCGCTCTTACATACAAGTCTGCGTGGATATTATGAACTATCGTATCTGTTCAAGTTCTATTTAAATTTTAAATAGAAGGAATTTTTATTTAGTCGACAGAAATATCTTTGGTAGGAATGTAAGTTAAATGTAGGCATCATTGCATAAATTTTTCTTCACCATACAAATGTAAAGAGTAAATTCGCCTTACATTCCAACCAAAGATATTTGTGTCGACTAAATAGAATTTGAAAAGATATATTTTTTCGAATGTGATCACGCAATTCAGATCGAGTTTATGTGCACCGACGCATCGAGCCCGTGTGCTATTGTGGTTTCGCCTGCGTGCCTCATTAAGTCACCCTCCCCTCGCTCTTACTTTTTTACCGTTCATCTAATGAATACACTGAGTATGGCTTTACCAAAACAATCATGGCGAATAAAGTATCCATTATTCATAAAGCTTCAATTGGTGATCTGTCTTTCTGCGTTAACCGCATATTTTTCATACATCTCAAACCACGGGGATGTGAGGGTAAAATGAATCAGGAAGCGCGCGTACATACTCAGTGCACCCCCTCTCGGGAGTCGAACCTCGGCGCTAGAGGCGAAGCCTCTACCATTGCGCCATGGCGTGTGGTTTGTCTATTTGAGAGTATGTACAGTAGATCGGGATATATATATATATATATATATATACATACCGCGCTTCGCAGCGGAGAAGTAGTGTGTTAAAGAAATTATAAAAATAAATAAAAGAAAAAAAAGGAAACATTTTAAAAATAATGTAACATGATTGTCAAGGTAATTGTTTTGTCACTGTTATCTGTTATGAGTGTTGCTGTCATCAAGGATTTGATTATCATTATTTCTTTCAATCAGGTTCGTATTTGTAGGATGTGTTGTGTTCAAGTTACATTCTGTGTTTGTCAATCGTTGTAAAGATAACAGGTTTCATTCATCGATTCGTTTCTTACTGTATCAATAAACAGCTCGTCTTCCTCTTTATCTGAGACGTGACACACTGCATGCACGGGTTTTTTTTTTACACTGTCTTCCTTTAGCGGGACATTGACTTTTCCACCGTGTGCTCTGTTTCCGCAGTAGCTGCACTTATGAATATGTTTGTATGTATCACACACTTCATATTTTTTTGCTGCCTTCTCAATTGTGTAATTCGGTTTTTGTTCAGCACTCTTTGGAACTGTTGCTTTTTGTCTGTGCACTGCGTCATTTCACGTGAGCCGCTCAGTGCACATGCATCGAAGGTTCACAGCTGTGCTGGTGCCATCTCGTGCGATGTTCACGGCTGTATTTAATGTTAGCTAAGACAGGGCACTTAAAAGTTTCTCTCGCAGTTTCGCCGAGTTTGTGCCAAACACCACCCTGACCATCTCATCTTCTTCTGCATAAGCACAGTCCTTCACCCGTGAATATTTAGCGGCAGTGTTTCTATTGGATTTCTGCTGACGGACGGCCTTATATGGGCAGGCACTAAATTACATGAGATTCCACCGTGTACTTTGTTTCCGCAGTAGCTGCACTTATGAATATGTTTGTATGTATCACACGCTTCATATTTTTTTGCTGCCTTCTCAATAATGTAATTCGGTTTTTGTTCAGCACTCTTTGGAACTGTTGCTTTTTGTCAGTGCACTGTGCCAGTTCACGTGAGCCGCTCGGTGTACATGCATCGAAGGTTCCCAGCTGTGCTGGTGCCATCTCGTGCGATGTCCACGGCTGTATTTAATGTTAGCTAAGACCCGGCACTTAAAAGTTTCTCTCGCAGTTTCGCTGAGTTTTTGCCAAACTCCACCCTGACCATCTCATCTTCCTTTGCATAAGCACAGTCCTTCACCCGTGAATATTTAGCGGCAGTGTTTCTATTGGATTGCCGCTGACAGACGGCCTCATATGGGCAGGCACTAAATTATGTGGGAGGCGTAACTCCGCCTCCCACGGGCATCGAGCAGAAGTCTATTATAGTATAAGGACGAAAAAATAGGTTCCAGTTATGACCATTACGCGTAGAATTTTGAAATTAAACCTGGCCAACTTTTGTAAGTAAGCTGTAAGGAATGAGCCTGCCAAATTTCAGCCTTCTACCTACACGGGAAGTTGGAGAATTAGTGATGAGTTAGTGAGTGAGTGAGTGAGTGAGTGAGTCAGTCAGTCAGTCAGGGCTTTGCCTTTTGTTAGTATAGATAGAATATAATATATCTAGCCAAAAATAGGCAAAAAAATGTATGCAAAATATCCAGGAAAGAGGTGATGAAAACAAAAACTCCACATTTTAAATATAATAAAATAAATATAATAAAAAAACCAAGAAGAATTGTTTGGGACTGGAAATAAAATTTTAGAGCTCAGAGCAATTTCACTGTTTTCTTTTTATTTTTCACTACCCCTTGACTGCTGCTTAGTTGGTGTTGCCATGCAAGATATGATGAATAAGGCTATAGGAAACAGAGCAAGGCCTAGAAAACAGTTTAGCTTGTTTACTTAGTAAACCATCTTACCTTTTCTGCTGCATTACATCATCTAGAATGTTCTGCTTGTCTTGCAGAAGCGTTGTGAGGTGTTTAATTTCCTTCTTAAGTGTATCAGCCATGTCAGCAAATTCTTCATCTTTCTTCAACAGATGATCCCCTATGTTTTTCAGCTTGGCTGACGCTTTATTTTTGTATACCTGTAGTGTCAATAAATAAACAGTAAATATTCAGTAATTACAAAAAAAAAAAAAAACATGTCAAATTTCTCCAGCTGTCCAACTACAATTCGAACACATTATGTCTTGAACAAAAACTTGCACATATGAAAAAAAACATAGAAAGAATATACTGCATATTGCTTGGATGGTTTAAAAAAGTATGTTGGATTATTCATTCATTGATTGTCTATACTTACATCTCCACTTTAAGATTGTCAGGTCACAAGGCTGAATGCAACTTTGGATGGAGTTCCAGCCCATTACAAGCATGGACACTCACACATATCTAGTTATTAAGTAAATGAATTCAATTTAATTATCGTAATTAATTTAATTATGTAGAATTTATAAACCACTTAAAACATATAAAACTTTGGAATGTGGAGGAAATGGAAGTAATAGCTTAGCTGAATGAAAAAAATGAATAATCCAGAAAAGAGACATGGCTAGAGACAGAGGTTGGGAGCATGCACTGATACAGTGCGTTGCCGCACCCACCACATGTTGAAAGATCTCAGGCTAGAATTCATTAAAACTATAGCTGTGAGACTGCAAAACTACCAATTGTATAGTACTGGAGCTATTGTGGAATATGTATATACTGTGTATATATATATATATATATATATATATATATATATTATCAAATTATAATAACCCCTTATACACTTCAGTGTTTTTGCCTTTATTGCACCTAAATTGCATACTCAAAAATAATCAGCTATCATTCATATGTAATAAAGGTTCTGTAAAGAATAGTGAGATCAAAGGAAAGCATTCATATGATTAAAAACCTTTGTTTATGCCAATATCAACTAAATAAAAATAAAAAATGTCCTTTAGAGATTGATTTTCAAAAAACTGGATTTTACACTAGAGCGCTAAGACGATTTATAATGCACAACCCGCCAATTAATTTTCTTTTATGTTCCAAGTTTAGATATCATGTCGATCACTGCAAAGTTATACTGTTTGGCAAAATTGTGACCCACTTTTTATAACATTGTGTCCCATTTTGAAAATATTGTGCCTAAACCTTCATATTCTGTATTATTTGCATTCTATAACTTTTATAGGCCTTCCTCAACTATGTGTTTTGTTTCTTTTTGAAGAAAATGACATTTCCCTAGTACAAACTTCAAGTCTTATTGCACATCAACCAAACAATCTCCAAGCATTCTCATTGAAGCTTGTGCATAAAAATATGTAAAGTTTAGCTGTGACATAAGCAATATGTTCTCTGCTTTTAACACATGTTTGTGACATGCGTTACAAGTGGTCAATTGTAGTTAATCATGTTTACATTATACAAAGTAGAATAGGTCCCAGTAAATATAAAATTCTTTTTCCACAAAATTTTGCTGTTTGCATGGATAAAAGTAAACAGTAAAATATTGTGAAGACGAATATTCTCCCTAAGCTTCTTTTCCTATTTCAAAACATCCCCATACACATTAACAAATCTTTAAGAAATAAGATTCAGTCATATCCTCATTTATTTGGAACTTGAAAACTCCATGCATTCAAAAGGCGACCACACAACCACCTAAATCAGAAGGTGGCATGGCTCTACCTAATTTTCAGCTTTATTATTGGTCAGCAAACATACAAGATATAAAAACCTGGGCATTGACACAAATAGACTAGTTTGGTCTGAAATAGAAATGAAATCCTGCAGCACTTTTTTATATTACTTGTAACCCATTTGTTCTTCATTCACTCAGAATATGGAACCAATGTAGGAAGCACTTTAAGTTAGAGAATATTTTATCTGTGGCACCTCTACATGATAATCACCTTTTTCCACCCTCTCGCCCTTACAGAGTTTTTATTAATGTTTTGAAATAGTATGAGATTAAACCATTTAGAGATTTGTATATAAATAATGTCTTTGTTTCCTATGAACAATTATACTCCAAATTTAATCTCCCATCAACACAATTATTCCATTATCTTCAAAGTAGAAACTCGTGCATAAATGGTTAAATAAATATGTAAATACAAGTTACAGTAAGTAGAAAAATCATGAAAGTTTACATAGAAAATAAAACACCAATTCCATGATGCCCACCCCATTCCAAAGCTGAATAAATGGCACAAGTTAATCAAGCATGAGGACATTAAGTAAAGCTTCCATCCAGATTAATCAACAAGTTATATAAATGATTTCCATGTAGAAGTATTTAAACTAGTTACACCATATTAATTCTATAAGCACATAACTCAAGAAGTTGTAAAAGGATAGATATTCAGGGGATTTCGAAACAAATCAACCCCCACCCATGAGAAAGAGAGCTAGGCCAACAGAATTAATCTTTAAAAAAAAAAAAAACTTGTGAAGTAAAATGGATATTATAGGAGAGACCAGAAGAAGGAAACTGCAACACAGCTTGCCAAAAGACTGGAACTTTAAGATATTCCTAGTATACATTGTCACACACATGCACATGGAAGGCACCTAAACGGCTCGAAGGAAGGTAATTCCACACCAGACCAGAAGGTGGCGAGGTGCACTGATTCTTTCTCTTTTTCCACTTCAGACCCATGTCAGGGATGCCAGGGGCAACGACCCAGCCGGGACGCCGTGAGGGGCCGGATGTGGGTCTGCGCCCACACTGGATCACGTGGGGGCCACCATCATGGTTGCTTTGGGGGCCACGGGTTGAGGGCATGGAAGCCCCACCCTGTAGGGGCCCGTGGTTACCGCCAGGAGGCACCCCAATGCCTTGAGGACCTGTTACCTCAGCACTTCCGCCACACCAGGAAGTGCTGGGGGGAAGATTAAGGAGGACACCCGGTGAGCTGCTAGGAGAACAGCCGGCACTTCCGCCACGCTGGGGCGTGGCCAATGGGGGAATGTCGGAAACCACCTGGCTCATCCGGGAGTGTATAAAAGGGGCCGTCTCCCTTCATTCAGGACTGAAGTCGGGTGGAAGCAGGACGAGGCAGAGGAGAGAGTGGAGGCGGTCCAAAGAGAGACATTGTGTGGCCAGGACTGTGAGTGTTGGGGTTTGTGCACTAAATGGACTGTGTCTTAGTGACATTAATTGTAAATAATTGTAAATAAATACGTGTGGTGGTGAAAATCAACATGTCCACCTGTCTGTGTCTGGGTCGGCTCCACACCCATTACAGGAAATTCTGAATGGCCTCCATGACGTCCGGCCAGGAGGCCTATTACTTCAGTTCCAGTCCAGAAGACGCCCCTTCCGGTCACAAGCCTGATGACGTCACTTCTGGTTCCGGACATAATTACTTCACTTCCTCTGACGCACTTTAAAAACCCACCATCTCAACCTCACCAGTTCTGTTTTGGACTCGAACCTGTATACAACTGCACTAAAACTTCATCCATTTGCTAGCCAGGAAAAAATATATGGGTGGCTGCCCCAATTCTTTTGTGATGGTCTTGTCTCATCTTTGACAAATCGTGAAAAAAAAGTACCTGTTAGAAGAGCAACAAGAACAAAGAAAATCATTAGGTCCATAGCAAAACATTCACAGGGGGTGATATCCAAGCAATGCACACATTTGAACTGAAACTTCTAGAGGCAAAAGTGATGTTCTGAAAAATAAGGACCTTAGCCCAATTAATTTTATACCCAGACAGGGGTTTAAAAGAACTAAACAAGCTGAAGTCATAAGGAAGTTCTCCAAGAAACAGCAACATGTTAAAAGCATAGAGAGAGATTTTGTAGTGCGAACTGTGTACAGAGCTGGGAGTGAAAATAACTCTGAGATATAAATCAGAACCAATACAGCCAAGCTACTCAACACGCAGGCCCCAAGCGACCCCCTCAAACATGTGGCCTCCAGGTAGTAAGAAATGTATTCAAGTCTATGAATCTTTTTCAGAATTTAAATTCCTGCCCAAAACAGGCACTTTCCATTTTCTCTCAAAAGAGGGTGCAGTAGCATTTTATACATCTTTTCTGTTCAAGCAAATTAACTTTCTTTCTGCATCACAACACAAAGTAAACAAAAACTTTAGAGAGCTACTGGTGAAAATGACAAAAAAAAAGGCGAAACGCAACATTTCACGTAGGCACAAGACGTTTACTGAAGAGTGGGAAGAAGAATTTGCATTCACTGAAATAAACAATACATGTCTATGTCTGGGGGCGGCATGGTGGTACAGTGGTAGCGCTGCTGCCTACCAGTTAGGAGCCCCGGATTCGTTTCCCGGGTCCTCCCTGCGTGGAGTTTGCATGTTCTCCCCGTGTCTGCGTGGGTTTCCTCCCGGTACTCCGGTTTCCTCCCACAGTCCAAAGACATGCAGATTAGGTGCATTTGCAATTCTAAATTGTCCCTAGTGTGTGTGCCTGGTGCGTGTGTGTGTGTGCCCTGTGGTGGGCTGGCACCCTGCCCGGGGTTTGTTTCCTGCCTTGCGCCCTGTGTTGGCTGGGATTGGCTCCAGCAGACCCCCGTGACCCTGTAGTTAGGATATTGCAAGTTGGATAATGGATGGATGGATGTCTATGTCGTCTTTGTCAGAGAAGTACTGTATAGTGTAGAAGTTTAATTTGAACCCTGGTTCAGTGTGCCCCTGACATGCATGTAGGTATGCCGACAAGACAAAGAAAACACAGTAAACTTACTGAGTTAATGCTGAGTCTCTAGGGTTTGTTTTATAATTGAAGTAATGGAAAGGCTTGAACAATTAAAGGAAAATAAAGTTAAAAGTGCTTTTCTTGGTCTGTGTAGGATAAACTCAACACTGTATGGGCATACAGAAGTTTAAAGAGCCAGTGTACTTTAACACGTTGGGGTCACAAGCCTTTCTTTGGTTGACGAAACTAACAAGCAGCCATCTGGCCAAGTGGACCAGGTTGATAGTGACCTTCTAAGGTATCTCTGTTCTGCCATGTCCTGCTAGCAACTAGGTATAACCAATGGTATTAGAGATTGTGTGAATGAATGGTGATTAAGATCTGAATTTGGAATGTATAAAAAGATGCAGCATGGATTCCTCTTTGTAACACACTTCCTTTCACTGCTTGATGATAGATGTTTAATGAGTGTTGTCCCTGCCGGATTAAGAAAATAAAGAAGATAGATTGATGCTTCTTCCTGCCTGTGCTTATTTTACTCAATGTAAAAGGAGAACAGGACACCCAGTAGGGGTGGTCAGAACAGTTTCTTTCACAATAGTGGTACCAAAGTATTCAACGTCACCATGAAGACTGTTATACTGACTTTAGAAAATTATATTCCCATCAGAGCAATTTAAGAAAGAATAAAATGCATTAGCTTTTAGACAGTCTACCTGGCCGGCAAAATGTAGTACAATGCAAAGTAGCTGATCATAATTCCATCACAGATGCATCATATAAAATAGTGTGGAATGTTGTAAAGAACCACAAGCCTGTTACTGAAAGTGAGCTTATTAAGAAATGTTTCCTGGAGTGCAGTGAATCTCTTTTTGCTGATTTTAAAAACACATGAAATATAATTGGTCAGATATCCAAATTGCAATTATCAGATTCTACACTAGCCAGAAGAGTTTAAACAATAATCTTTCTGAAAAACTTACAAAAAATATAAGTAACATACCAATGACCACAGTGTCACCAGTAAGGAAGGCAACATTATCAAATTAGTCAGAATCACTGAAAATTCAATGAATAAAGCATTTTGATCATATTAATACATATGCCAAAACCCATCTGATGCAAAACATGTCACTTGAAATTTCCAATTCAAATGATCAAAGGCTTTTTCAGCATCTAGAGAAAGCAGAGCAGGAATCTGTGGAAGGTTAGGAGCAGCATCAATAATGTGAAGACGACGTTTTACATGGTCTGCCCTTTGATAAGAATGAATGAAGTGTTTCTGATCTGGGTGAATTGATTTCAGGATTACTATTGTGAAGGCATTTTGCCAAAGGCTTAACAAACAACTTTGTGTCTGAATTCATCAGGCTTAATTGGGCAAAAGCTTCAACAATCAATGGGCTCTTTGCCTTGTTTTAACAACAAGTGGATTGTGGCGGTGGGAACGAAATTATTATTAGTATTATTTGCATTTATATAGAAATGATCCTATCCAGTGGTAAAGATAGCAGTATGAGGGATTTGACAGAGTAGGGTCAATAGTTGTTTCCAAAGTGCTGAAAAGGATCTCTGCCAAAAATCCATCTGGCACAGAAGCTTTCCCAGAATGCAATCAGTCTAAAGCCTCTTTAAGTTCAGTCACAGTAAAAAGAGCATCTAAAGTGGAGGCTTCATCCTTGGGAAGTCTGGGGA
This sequence comes from Polypterus senegalus, assembly GCF_016835505.1. Classification (NCBI taxonomy): domain Eukaryota; kingdom Metazoa; phylum Chordata; class Cladistia; order Polypteriformes; family Polypteridae; genus Polypterus; species Polypterus senegalus. The sequence goes on along the minus strand of NC_053162.1, from coordinate 110,904,771 downwards.
AGGTTAGCTGAAATAAAAAGGAATCAAATTGATTAGGTGTTTGATTGCAGTGTTCAGAAAATCAGAATAGAATTGCACAAAGCACTTATTAATTTAATTTGCGTTATTAGTAAAATGCCCATTTTAACTCCAAATGGATGATACATTAACAAATGAATCATATTTACAAAACCTAAGAGTCAGCCTGGCTTCAGCAACAGTCTGGTAGCAACAGGATTTGAATCTGCAACCTTAGAGATACCAGCAGTTGTATATACAGCTGTGCTCATAAGTTTACATACCCTGACAGAATTTGTAAGATGTGTACCATACTTTAAAGAAAACATGACTGAGCAAGCAAAAGACATTTCATTTACTTTTAACACTAGAATTACCAGAGCCTATGAAAAAACTCGTAGATCCATCCCACTTTAAATCGCTTCTCATCTCTCCATCAGCATCTTTTGTCCTTAAAATGCGTTGATAAGCAGCAAACAGCAAGCAGTCTGTTGTCACATCCCCCACCGGCACACAGTTTTCTCAGCTCAAGTCTGTTTACCTGTGTGTCAGTTGCTTGGAGTTGTATAGAGTGACCAGTTAAGCAAAATGACACCTTTTATAAATACAGTATCATTATTTGGAACACATGCATTTCATGTGTGTTCCATGACTACAACAATCTATGTACAGTAAACACATCGTTAAAACAGAAACGTTTTCATGTTTTAGTAATAAGTGACAAAATGTAGACATGAAGTGTATAATGTGTTAAGCCTGATTTCCAAATATCAAAAAAACACTTTCACAAAAGGTACAAATATAACAGAACAAGTGAGCTTCTATTCAAAAATATAACTGCAGAAAAAAAACACGTGTTAGGGTGCGACATTGACACGCATTTACTATGACTGCTTCGGTGGTGCAACGGTATCAACTGTTGACTGGTAATCAAAACTTCACGGGTTCTATCCCCGACAAGCCCGTTTTGAGAAGTGAGCTGCTTTTATTCTTACTATTTTAGAATAAAAACATACATTCGATTTCAGTCAGTCTGTAACAGCCGGTGTAAATGTATGAAACTTGTAAAGGTTAGCTTTTTTTTTTTTAAATTCAGTTTCATTCTCTCAATCGCGTTCATGATCCTACCCCTACTCAAGAAAAATAATCTTGACCCCTCTGCTTTTCAAAATTTTAGACCAATCTCTAACCTGCTCTTCTTAAGTAAAATTCTAGAGAAGGCAGTTATTATGCAGTTAAATGACCACCTCAATAAACATGCTATTCTTGATAAATTTCAGTCAGGTTTTAGAACAAATCACAGCACAGAAACTGTACTCGTTAAAGTAGTAAATGACTTGCGAGTAAAGGCAGACAGAGGCCATTTATCTGTTCTCATCCTCCTCGATCTGAGTACCGCATTTGACACCATTGATCACAATATTCTTAGAAATTGCCTTAGTCAATGAGTGGGCCTCTCTGGCAGTGTCTTAAATTGGTTTGAATCCTACTTGGCAGGGAGAAAATTCTTTGTTAGTTGTGGTAATCACAACTCAAAGACACATGATATTCTATATGGTGTTCCACAAGGCTCTATCCTGGGTCCGCTGCTCTTCTCAATCTATATGCTTCCGTTAGGTCAGATTATCTCAGGTTACAACGCAAGCTACCACAGCTATGCTGATGACACGCAACTGTACTTATCAATAGCATCTGATGACACCGACTCTCTCGATTCACTAACACAATGTCTTACTGGTATTTCTGAATGGATGAATAGTAATTTTCTCAAGCTAAATAAATAGAAAACTGAAATTTTAGTGATTGGCAATAATGGATTCAATGAGGTTATCAGAAATAAACTTAATGCATTAGGATTAAAAGTTAAGATGGAAGTAAAAAACTTAGGGGTAACTGTTGACTGTAACCTGAATTTTAAATTGCATATTCATCAGACCACCAAGACAGCATTTTTTACTTAAAAAACATAGCAAAAGTTAGACCTCTTATATTATTGAAAGATGCTGAGAAATGAATTCATGCTTTTGTTTTCAGTCGCTTAGATTACTGTAACGCACTCCTCTCAGGACTACCCAAAAAAGACATATATCATTTGCAACGAGTGCAGAATGCAGCTGCTAGAATCTGAACTAGGAAAAGAAAATCCGAACACATTTCTCCAGTTTTGATGTCACTACAGTGGTTACCTGTGTCTTTCAGAATTGACTTTAAAATTCTGCTTATGGTTTATAAAGCCTTAAATAATCTCGTTCCGTCTTATATATCAGAATGTCTGACACCCTATATTCCAAATCGTAACCTTAGATCCTCAAATGAGTGTCTCCTTACAATTCCAAAAGCTAAACTTAAAAGAAGTGGTGAGGCGGCCTTCTGCTGTTATGCACCTAAAATCTGGAATAGCCTGCCAATAGGAATTTGCCAGGCTAATACAGTAGAGCACTTTAAAACACTGCTGAAAACACATTACTTTAACTTGGCCTTCTCATAATTTCACTTTAACTTAATCCTGATACTCTGTACGTTCAATTCTTCATAATAACTATTCATGGTGGCTCTAAAATCCGTACTGATCCCTACTCTCTCTTCTGTTTCTTTTTCCGGTTTCTTTGTGGTAGTGGCCACCACCTACTCAAAGCATCATGATGCTCCAACATTGATGGACTAAAAGCCAGAAGTCTACGTGACCATCATCATCAAGTCCTTCCGTGAGAAACCTAAATACAAAGAGGACTGTGTCATTTATGTTAAGTAGAATGCCCAGAGGGGACTGGGCGGTCTCATAGTCTGAAATCCCTAAAGATTTTATTTTTTTCTTCAGTGGTCTGGAGTTTTTTTTTTTTTGTTTTTTCTGTCCACCCTGGCCATCTGACCTTACTCTTATTCTATGTTAATTAACGTTGACTAACTTTATTTTCTTACTGTGTCTTTTATTTTTCTATTCTTCATTATGTAAAGCACTTTGAGCTACATTTTTTGTATGAAAATGTGCTATTTAATAAAATGTTGTTGTTGTTGTTCCCTTACCCCCCCATCTGACACTGCTGTTCTCACATAAAGACGCGCCATAGCTCAAATGTTATTTATTTGGATTTATTTACTTACTTCCTACAGAGTGCAGAGCTATAGCGCATCTTTATGTAAGTGTTCCAAGTAACAATATAGTATTTATAAAAGATGTCATTTTGCTTGACTTCTCATTCTATACAACTGACACGAAGGTAAACAGACTTGAGTTGAGAAAACTGTGTACTGGTGGGGGATGTGACAGCAGACTGCTTGCTGTTTGCTGCTTATCAACACATTTAAAGGACAAAAGATGCTGACTAAGTGGTGAGAAGTGATTTAAGGTGGGACAGATCTACAAGTTTTTTTGTAGGCTCTGGTAATTCTAGTGTTACTAAAATCCAAGTTGCCTTGATCACATGATGTCATTCAGTCTTTTCTGATAGTTGTGGATGAGGCCCTTGATTTTCATAGGTGGTAGAGTTGCACATTCTTTTTTGGAGAAAGCCTCCAGGTCCCATAAATTATTAGGTTGCTTTGTATGAAGTTCGCGTTTGAGTTCTCCGCAAAATGGCTGTGATGGCCACTCCAGCATCTTCACTAATTTCTGCTGTAGCCACTGAAGGGTCAACTTGGCCATGTGTTATGGATCATTGTCATGTTGGAAGATCTAATTGCATACCATGCACAGCTTCCAGACTGATGAATGCAAGTTGTCCTTCAATATTTTCTGGTAACATGCTGAATTCATCTTGCCATCAAGTTTTATTAAGTCATATGTGCTGCTGTAGCTCACACAACCCCAGGACATCACAGATCCACCTCCATGCTTCACAGCAGGGATGGTGTACTTTGACTCCATAAGTTTTGAAGCTTGTCTAGATGCTGTTTGTCAATTGTAAGTGGCCTGTTTTGTGGTTGAGGTATAGTAAAGGCTTTTTTTTTTGCAACTTCACCGTGCAGCCTGTTTTGCAATTAAACAGAACTGTCCAATTTCCTCATGTATTTTTCTAGTTGCTGCTGTGCTTATTGCTGCATTTGTCACTAATATTAACTACAGGCCTATATTGTTGATGATTTAAAATTAAAAAAAAAATTTTAAATTAAAAGTTTAGGCTAAAGTTTTACAGTCGGATTCATTTCTTGACGCTAACCCTCTCTGTTGATCTGGGATTGGTACCAGTACTAGTTGGGCTGGTTTACCTAAATGGTGACTCAGTTTTGAAGAAAAATGATCAGACTGGGGAGAGGTGCTGGACTGAGATGGTAGGAAGGTACATTACCCCCAGAAAGACGTGGGAAGAGATAAAGAGGAAGAAGATTGTTAATTAACAGACGGTCATCAGCCACTAGTCAATGACACCATTTTCTTTTCAAAATGGCTAGCAATTTATAGACCAATTACTCAGTGGAATTTTGTCTCCAATCTTATCTCTAGAATTGAAACTCATAGATTTGTATTACTTGGCAAGTAAAATAATAACAAGTCTCTCCTATTTTCACAAATGCTTACCTCTTGGTCACTAATATTTAAATAAGATTTCTCTTTCAGATTTTTAATCTGGAAAAACAAATACCCAACACAAAATTAATATTTAGCTGTACAATTAATATTAAAATAATATTTTATTAGTTATTCATCTTTAAAGCTCAACAAAAAGGCAATATAATTAGTCTGAATTTTTACCACTTTATAAGATTATATAGTATGTCCTAAACAGTTTTCCCTTTAACCCCTTTTTATATGATACAGTAGTTAAATTAATCCATTAGAAACACAAAGAATAGCACCTTCTTTCAGTATAATTTAGTGATTATTCCTTATATAATGGCTTTTTGGGGAGGCTTTCTTGCAAATACAGAATGAAGAAAAGCTTGTAAGCAGTTTGATGTCTTAAATTTTCATGAAATCAAGGCATAGAACAAATAAACAATGGAAAATAAAACATAAGACAAGGAATCATTAAGTGTACAAAATTGAATTCACATTTTTGATTCATTAAAGTAGATACTTTTTGCTGATATAAAAGCCAAACTGTGGTAACCCTATTGATTCAGAATTCCACTCACAATGTGCAAGTCACCAACTCTACCTCCAGCAAAAGAACCCCAGACCATTTCCTCCTCCATGTTGGACAGTGGGTGTCACACTCTGAGGAACCATCCTTTCAGCAACTCAACGGCATACAAACAAGATTTCAAATTTTAACTCCATCTATCTATAAGACTTTATTCCAGTGTGTGCTAGTGCACTGCCTATATTTCAAGGCTATATTTTGTCCTTTAAGTAATAGTTTTCTTTTACTGCTACTTGCCCTGTCAAACGTGCATGACAACCACTGTTGAGCTGTGCTTGAACCTGTTGTGCTATGAGGTGCCTATCACGTACGCTAAGGACCCTCAGAAACTGGTCTTCTGATTGGGTTATGACTTTGTATCTGCCAGATTTCTTCCAATTATAGTTTCTTCTAGTTTCCAATTGCCTTTGGATTGTTTAGAACACCATATTTACTGACACTTTGATTTTTTTTTTTTACAATTTCTGTAAACTAAAGGCCTATGCTTCTAAGGGTAATAATGCCCTGTCTCATTTAATTTATTTATTGTAATTTTCTGGCCATTATCACTGGAATTTTCTACTTTCTACAGTGTAATATTGCCCAAGTACTGTAGTACTTTAGAGGATGTAGTAACATTGTCTGTTCCAACTTTAAGACAGACAGATGGTTTTTAAGTAATCAACAGATGTTGGGACACCTGTGCAAATTGTTTGCTTAAACTTGTAAGACTTAATTTGCTTTAACTGCTGCAAATCTCTATGTTGTAACCTATTAGTTGTTCCCTGGAGAAGGCTCATTTGTAATATTACATTTAAACCTCTGGTAATTTACTGCTTACCTTTTCACCATTTTGCATCATTCATAAAAACATTAGAACAATCTAGACAAGAGCAGGCCATTCAGCCCAACAAAGCTCGCCAGTCCTATCAACTTAATTCTTCTAAAAAATATCTAGTTTTGAAAGTTCCTAAAGTCTTACTGTCTATCACACTACTTAGTAGGTTATTACATGTGTCTATGGTTTTCTGTGTAAAGAGAAACTTCTTATTGTCTGCGCAAAGTTTACCCTTAACAAACCTACCACCTCAGAATCTTCAGAGACACCATCCAGCTCTGCAAGGACCTCAAAACCGTTTGACACTTGCAGTTCTGGAATTGATGCCCCGGGAAGTTTGCTCCCTTTACCTTATGTCTTGTGACTGTGACCCTCCTATCTCTATCTGTCATTACATTTCAACTGATTAAATACAAAGTAAGACAAGTATGACTTAAGCTAATTCTTATATTTTATCCTTCCACAGTTATCTTGTAAAATGAAGGAAAAAACAGGGTGACACAGAAAAATGGGAAATTTTGAAATGCGTAGTGGCAGCACTGCAGAACAGGGACCTTGAGCTGTAAACAATCTCGCCATTTAGTAACCGTGTCATCTCAAGATTCGGTGACATTCCCTGGCCCTCAAGATCACCGGATTTGTCCGTTTGTGATTTTTTCTTGTGGGGCTACCTTAAGAGTCGGGTCTACATGACTCGGCCAAGGACACTGAATGAATTGAAACAAAGAATTCAAGATGAAATTCGTGGTATACCAGCTGAGATGTTGCAGTGATCAATGGGGAACCTCAACAGCAGATTGGAAGAATGCCATCTACCGGACGTAATTTTCAGATATTGATAATTTGGATCACTCTCTCTTAAAAGGCAAGTTGTAGTGGTTCAATTGCTGTCAATAAAATTTGTTGTTGGATTTCTTCTATTTTTATTGGGTTTTTCAAAAAATCAAGTTTTTTTGTGTCACGCTGTATTAAAACTGAGTTTATTTCTTCTGCATTTCAACAGTAATCTTCTCTTACATTTATTGTAGAACTAGCAAAATACCCGTGCTTCGCAGCAGAGTAGTGTGTTAAAGAAGTTATGAAAAAGAAAAGGAAAAATTTTAAAAATAACGTAACATGATTGTCAAGGTAATTGTTTTGTCACTGTTATGAGGGTTGCTGTCATCAAAGATTTGATTATCATTATTTCTTTCAATCATATTCGTATTTGGAAGATGTGTTGTGTTCAAGTTATATTCCGTGTTTGTCAACCGTTGTAAAGATAACAGGTTTCATTCATCGAAATGTTCACTACCCAAATTGGTACTCGTGAATCTAAGATGTTTAACAGGCATTCCCGGTATTAAGTTGTGGATATGCCTGCGAATATTTAGCGGCAGCGTGTCTATGAACTTAATTTAAACTTAAGCTTTACACCTTGGTTTCCTATTGATATGTCTACAAAGGCTTGTTCAGATTCAGAGGGTTGTTCCTTTCTTACTGCATCAATAAACAGCTTGTGTTCCTCTTTATCTGAGACATCACACACTGCATGCACGGGTTTACCTTTCCCAGTCCTGCAAAGTCAGTTCATGTGCGCTACTCGGAGTACCCCTGCGTCCTCTCATTAAACTTGTATCTCGCGAATATCGTATTCGTCTTAGGCATGACAAACGCCAGCAGCAGCGTGTCTATGAACCTAATATAAAGTTAAGCTTTACACCTTGCTTTCCTATCCGTTTGCATAAGCACAGTCCTTCACCAGCAATTTTAACTCCGTTACAGCAATTTTAACTCCGTTACAAAGTGATCAAAAGTCTCGTTTATACCCTGCGTCTTCTCATTAAACTTTTATCTCGCAAATATCGTATTTGTCATAGGCATGACAAACACCAGCGGCAGCCTGTCCATGAACTTAATTTAAACAAGCTTTACACCATGCTTTGTTTCGACAGTAGCTGCACTTATGAATATGCTTGTATGCGTCACTCGCGTCATATTCTTTTGCTGCCTTCTCGATTGTGTAATGCATTTTTTGAACAGGTTTCTCTATGTACTGCGTTCACAGTCAGTTCACGTGAGCCGCTTGGAGTACCTGCATCGAAGGTTCTCAGCTGTGCTTGTGCTATGTCGTGCGATCTTGCTATGTCTACGGCTTTATTTAATGTTAGCTAAGACCCGGCACTTAAAAGTTTCTCTCGCACTTTCGCTGAGTTTGTGCCAAACACTATTCTATCCCTGACCATCTCATCTTCGTTTGCATAAGCACAGTCCTTCACCTGTGAATATTTAGAGGCAGCGTGTCTATTGGATTGCTGCTGACGGACAGCCTTATATGGGCAGGCACTCCATTACGTGGGAGGCGTGGCAACGAGGGACGCAACTCCGCCTCATACAGCAACCGAGCTGCAGGCTATGGCTGTATATATGTACGTAAGTAGGTTCCAGTTATGACCGTTACCCGTAGAATTTCGAAATGAAACCTGCCTAACTTTTGTAAGTAAGCTGTAAGGAATGAGTCTGCCAAATTTCAGTCTTCTACCTACACAGGAAGTTGGAGAATTAGTGATGAGTAAGTCAGTCAGTCAGTGAGGGTTTTGCCTTTTATTAGTATAGATGTAACTTTAATAATAATAATCATCATTTTTATTTATAAAGCAAAATGCTCTTTGAAAACAGTTTTATTAGGGGTTTTATGTTAAATGATTTTCTCTGTTTTTCAAAGATGTAGTGGTAAAAGAAATCTACTTGTTTTACTTGTAAAATATCATAGTCCCAAATGTAAATTTAATGACAGAAGAACTATTTATTAAACATCCATCCATTTTCCAACCCGCTGAATCTGAACACAGGGTCGCGGGGGTCTGCTGGAGCCAATCCCAGCCAACACAGGGCACAAGGCAGGAACCAATCCTGAGCAGGTTGCCAACCCACTGCAGGACACACACAAAACACACCCACACACCAAGCACACACTAGGGCCAATTTAGAAATGCCAATCCACCTAACCTGCATGTCTTTGGATTGTGGGAGGAAACCGGAGCGCCCGGAGGAAACCCACGCAGACACGGGGAGAACATGCAAACTCCACGCAGGGAGGACCCGGGAGGCGAACCCAGGTCTACTAACTGCGAGGCAGCAGCGCTACCACTGCGCCACCGTGCCGCCCCATTTATTAAACAGCTCACGCTATAAATGTGTTAAAACAGTGAAACTTGTTTAATCAATTGTTGTTTACTTTGTTGTCACTTTGTTATTTTTCATTGCTTTCTGTTTTACTTTGAGTTTTGATCATAGTATTAATGAAATAATTAACTAATGGCATTATAGAACATATTTTTTCTAGATTTTAGCCTAATATTGGAGTAGAGAGGAAATACTTTATTTTGATAGCTACTTGTTATTTCATGTGTTTGGGAAGGGGGCGTTAATTGCAAGTTAATCTTTAAATTTTCACAGCATATTTCCTGCTTGTGATGTCACTTATTTGCACCGATGATATGTGCATTTTGATCAGCAGAGTGGAGCTGCAGAGTTCCACAGTTAAACTCAATAATAATTTTAGATATAGTAAAGAAAATCATTGGCTACACATTGCATTACTCGTGCTGACTACAACAGGCAGGATAGGGGGTCAGGTTACTGTCGATTGTTTGCTGGGGTCTCTGGTGTCTTCTATGTAAGCATTATTTGACAAATGTCTTTGGGTAGCCGTTTGATGTGAATAGCTGGAAAAGATAGCACCTTTCATTCTTTTTAGTCTCCTTGGTATTACAGTGCGTCTGAACTCTTCTGAATAGTATCTTAACATGCTCCTTTTATGTGATGATGGGTGTTTGCTAGCTAAGTAATATTTTGTCTGCATAACATTCCTTGCAATAAACACATGCAATCAGGTTTGCTATATAGTGCCTTGGACTCCTGTATGTCTAATTATTTTCCTTTGATGAGGACTCCTGATTGGAGCTGAAAGTAAAATAAATAAATAAATTTTCCCCCTTTGTGGATTTCCAGGTACAAATATGCAAATCATATCACAGACCATCAATTCCATATACTGGTAGTCCCCAGGTTACGGACATCCGACCTACGACTTATGAACGGGGCCGCAGCTGCAACGCATGCACCTCAGTAACTGCTGCTCCGTCTTCTTTAACCTGGGGACAATGCAAGCGGTGGCTGGACGGAGGCTGGAGGGGGGGCTATTTTGCTGCTCGTGCAGTGTAGTGTCCCTCGGGCAGCTCCCAGTGGCAAGCGGTTTCCTCGGGCTGCCCCATTTGTTCTTGGAGGGTGGCTGGTAATACTGCAAGCAGTGACCCTGTTGTGGCTGAATGGAGGCCATTGAGGGCAAATGGGGCAGCGGTGGGTGGCATTGTAGTGTGCATCGGATGGCTACCTATTGAATGGCAGCGATTCACTACCCGCCTTTGGCAGCATACTATAGTAGAGGTGACTGTGAGGTGGGCTGGTGATCAAACGCCCCTTGATGTCCCCATTCATTCTCAATAGCAAGCATGCTTGTACTATTACGTACATAGCAGGAAGATGTCACTTGTTAGTACATCAGACATGTTGACGACTGGTGCCTTCCTGCTGTGATATTTTGTACAGTGCTGTGCAGAAGAGCTTATCTTAATCTTTTGTCTTCACCCTTCAACAATGTCTCTGAAACACAAATCTGATGCAAGTGATGGAGATACAGTAAAGAAGAGAAAAACCATCACCATTGAAAATAAAGTAGAAATAATAAAAAGGTCAGAGAGAGGTGAAACTCTGTCATTCATTGGCAGAGCACTTGGTTACAGTCGGTCAACAATAGCATTTATTAAATTTATGTACCTGTTCCGACTTACTTACAAATTCAACTCAAGTACAAACCTACAGTCCCTATCTCGTACGTAACCCGGGCACTGCCTGTATATCACAAAATATATGCTGTATACATCACATAATCCTGAAAAAAATTATTCTCATCATATCCCTTGGTTCTCAGTTTTAAAGCCAATTTTGCAACCATCTATTTACTAAAACTTGAATTTCTACTTATTTTAGTTTATTCAGTAGCCTATCATGTGGTTCCTTACTAAAGGCTTTCTGAAAATCTAGATAAGTATTATCATATTCTTTTCTTGAATCTTATGCTTTTGTTGTTTCTTAATAGTATTCCAGCATATCAGTGAGACACATTCTTACTTTTTTAAGCCCATGCTAACTATTTGCTAAAATAGCTGTTCATGCTATATGTCTGGTTTTATCTGCAAATTTGTCTGGCTCTGCAAAACTATGGTTGCTGTGTACTGCCTTTTCAGGCAAATCCCTTTTTGCTTATTTTTCTCTTTTAAGCATTTTGTTGTATTTTCCTATTTTTCTAATACATTTTTCATTTATAAAGATTCTTTGTTTGGTTTGTCTCAACAAACCAAAGATGTTACAGTTTCTGTCTTTCTTGTGACACATTTTGAAAACACCTGGAGCCTAATGCATAATGGTGTGCGTACAATTCATACTAAAACATGGTGTACGGACAAAAGTGGAAATGTTCATACGCACAAAAAAATCCAGATGCATAAATCTGTGCATTCGCCAACTTCTATGTTCTTCCGCTACATAAATCCCGGTCAACGTAAAAAGTAACGCACATGCACGTGCCTGCTGCCCCACCTCAACTCCACCCAGAATTACGCCTTTGAATATCCAAATCAATATAAATAGACCTTAAACGCAGCGTTCTGTGAAAAGGCAATGGAAAAAGCAATGGTGAAAATAGAAGAATTTCAGCAAATAACAATTGGAGGCAAAGAAAAACTATTTGTTGGTTTAAACAATAAAAGGAAGTTGATCGAGTGGCATAGAGGCTGGAGAAACTCGAAAGCCCAAGTTCAAAAAGTCACACAGTGCCCGAAATAAAAAAAGAAGTTGTCAGATATCAAAGTCGTCGTAGCCCACTGTCCGAGTGTCATATGAAAGCTTATTAGGGTACAGAGGAAAGAAAAAATAAATAGGGACACAGTGGGGGGAAAAAAGCACGAAATGTCACCTTTAATCTTGAGATTTCCACTTTAATCACTAGTTTATGTTGTCATTAAAGTTGATCATAAACTTCATCTTAACATCGTTTAATTTACTAGTTTCTCAAATCCCATTGTAACTAAAGTAACGTTAAATGCTTTGTTTTGTATGTGAATCACTACGTGCTTCTTAAACAGGCTTTCTCTTCCTCCGACAGGACACAGAATCCATTACATTCGTGATATATCAGTTCTATCAATTATTTTAAATACTGAGATGTATACTTGATATCATTTTCATGATGATGATGAATTAAAGCATGTTATTAAACATGGGAACACAGTGCCACAGTGATAGTGACAAGCTGGTGCCTCGTCCAGAGATTATTCCTGCCTCACGCAAGATGCTTGCTGCACTGTGCACGACCTTCGATAAAATAATTTATTGCAGCATTACTGTCTCTTTCAAATGTACTATCCTCCAATTCCTATCCTTTGCCACACAATCAGCTCAGTAATAGACATTAAGCCATTTGTAATCTTAGAACTCTGATTCTTCAAAACTTTTAAGGAACATTGAAATATCTTTGTAGTACGTTTAATTCTATCCATCTATCCTTCCAGTGTCGCACCAGCCCCAGCAAGAATACAGTGCGAGGCAGGAAGAATCCCTAAATGAAGCACCAGTTCCTTGCTAGCGCTGCGACACCGTGTCCTCACATGTTTAATTACTAACAATATAGATTATTTAAATGATGTTAACATTTTATCTGTATAATGTGATAAACATATTTTGCTGCGTTTCATCTTAAAAATATCGTCATCATTATGTAAATATGCGCTAAAGTGGCTCATGTTGTGCAATATTATAAGTGTATCGCAAGTTTACAGTGAGGTAATTGCACTTAAGTACAAACACTTCTACAAGGTGAACTTGATGGACTGATTGATTGTGTTTATAGTTCTTGGGATGAAACTGTCTCTGTACCGCAAGGTCATTACAGGAATGGCTCTGTAGTGTTTGCCGTATGAGAGCAGTTCAAATAAGCAGCATGGCTGAGTCAGCATGTGCTTCATGCTGTATACCGATAAATCTCTTTCCAGTCAGCTGCTGTAGCTGCTGTTTTCAGAACCAAGCTGAGAACTTGTGTACGCCAGGGTTTGAACTAGCATGAAAATGTGTGTGGCTTTACGCCAAGTTTAGGTTTTATACATCGCGTTTTGAGCATGGAAATGGGAGTATGCAACATTTTTGTGCCTATGCACAATTTATACATGAGGCCCCTGGTGTTTTGAAACTTGCAAAGTCAATGTCCCATTCTTAGACCTGTATAGTCCAAAGCCTGCAGATGGTTGTTGGGCCTAGATGATTTGGGATGAGCCTCTACTGGGCAGGCCAGTGAAGTTCCTGATCTTCTCTGTATGTCTTTAGGCTTCACACCACTTTTACAACAACAGCGACACAGATGGAAATTCATTAAGTGTGAGTCACATACTTGAGGAAACAAGTGGAAACTAAGAGGAAGTGCACTTAAAATTGAGGCTAGGAAGCACTCTGGAACATGTACCAAGACATACAGTTGAAGCAGAAACCTTGACAACCTTTAAGAAGAATCTGGATGAGATTTTGGAATACTTTTGCTATTAGCCAAATAAATAGGCTAGAAGGAATGAATGGTCTCCATTTGTTTATAAAATGCCCTATGTTCTTATATAGATTTCACACAAACATTACAGAAAATCATAGATGAATGGAATAAGTAGTGCAGTATTACTTTGTGGACCTTCAAATTTTACATAATGCTATTTTACAAGAGTTGAGCGAATACAGTTTGACCATCAATTTTGGGTTAAATCATCTATTCTTATCATCATTATTTTAATGTATCTTGATTTTAGGTTCACAGTAGAATACATTTTTTATATGTTTTTGCCCATCACTGTTGTATTTAACATGGAAACCAAGGAGTTTCTAAAAATGGAAATGACTTTGTTGTGCGAAATTTTGTTAAAAAGTGTCTCTAAAAAGCTGGCAATAGAAAATTAAAAGATGTAGGGTGCATAAGATGGGGAAGGGGATATAATATGATGAGGGGTGCCATTAGTGTTAAATAGAGGAAAAAGCAAATGCAAAAAATGAGAATAAATCATTCCTGAGTAAGATTTGGTAATGTAGGAGTATAAAAAAATGGCAGGATAAATTTAGTCTCCATATATATGTTACTTTATTCTAAAATATGTGTAAAAAACACAATCGGAACCTGATCCCATTATGAAGCCATGAGATATTTTTCAGAGCATTTAACCATTTCACCCAGAGGGGAACCAAACTACTAGGAGAACAGTGTGTTTATTTGAGTCTTATATGGGCAGCATGTTAGCTGTGAGTTGTTCACAGTCGAACAACTGTTTTAGCCTAATAAAAGTCCTTTCACTAAATTAAATGTTGCACCTTTTGACTGCAAATGCTTCTCTTGCGATAGGATCGGTACATTTAATGACTGTTACTTGTGTAATGAAACTTCAATTTAAAGTCCACCTGTTAATATTGCTGTCTTGTAATGTACTTTTACCAAAGGGTTTTGGATCATTTGGTTTAGTTTAACAAAAATGTCTAGACAGCCAAATCACTGATTGTTTTTATTACTTCATCTCAGTCCTCCCATTTCTCTGAAGTGTCCTACGCCAAAATCTCTATGGCTGCAATGAGGCCAAACAAGAAGAAAGTGGAATCAAAGAGTACTCTACTTTATAGTAAAAATAAACATGTGTATGAGATATGATAATAAGTTTTTTTTGAGACCTAATGTAGATATTGGAGCAAGCAATTCAGGGAATGAAATCAATTCTGAATTGTATGTGAACTACCCCCAACTCCATATTTTCCAAGAACATTTTTTAGTTTTCTGCCACTTGCATTTTGGTGACACTTCAGTGTATATGCATAGCTGATTCAAGCGAAATGGTTAGCAAAATGCATGTTTTACCATGTCCACCTCAAGAAAAGCTTAGATACAATGTGTAGCAGGCTTTTTGATTACCACTGTAGTTTAAAATTTATAGATGAAATTAAAGAAAAATTCCATAAATGTATTTAAAATTCTATAGATGTGTTTGATTCAGAGGCGTACAGATAAATGAATGAACTGTGATAGTAAATCACCTCCTCCACAAACGTCCACCACATTTTAGTCACTTAACTCTTCAAGATCTTCTTGTGGTGTTGTGGGTCCACAGCTCTTAGCAAAGGCCATTTTAAATAAATAATCACTGCGCTCATGGCTTAGCGAGGGGGCGTGGTAGTTGCGGCAAGAGCAGGTCTCGGGACGATCTGCAGTGTGGGCGTTTCTCACCTAAGTGCACAGGTGAGAAACTGCCCACATCCGTGATTGTTCCTGAGACTGCTAATGTGCTGCAGCTGCTATGCCCTCTCGGCATATACAGAAGCACGAGTCAGCTAGAAGGGGAATGAATGAAGAAAAAGTAAAGAAAGAAAGTCAAACTTGAGTTAGTGCTGCTATGAAGAGGAGGCATGCTGTCGCGGATGTTGCCCCGAGTGGACGGCAGGGTCAGTTTTGCTGACAGTGCAGGGAACAGGAGCCACTAACCGCCCTGAAAGATTCCTGTGAACTGCAAGGGATGGCAGTGGGAGAAGGGAGCGGGGCTCGAGGGGTAACCGCAGACGCCGAGAAATGTCGGCAAGGACACGAGCCAGTTTAGGGGATGACTGCGCTTGCCAGAGGACACCTCCTCTGCTGAGGGGTCTGTACAGATTAAGTAGAGGAGACGTCGGTTTAGAAGGAGGCACAGAGGCTACAAACGGTTAATGGGACAGAGCCTGACTGTGGGGTCATCTTTGATTTTTAATAGTCTAGATTACTTATCTATCTGTTTGAATTTTCACCTCCTTGTCTTTTTAAAGGATTGTTTTTGTATATTTTTTAACCTCCACGATTGTCACTGTTTTAATGGATTATTTATTTGAAGAAGACTTTTGGGAACCACTGCACTTTACTTTGAACACTTTGTTTTTGTTGTTGGATTGTGAATAAAAGCACTATTGCACATTTGTACCATCCCCTTACTATGTTGCCTCACTGCTTGGCTCATCTCGGTTATAACTATTGACGGTGATGGGTTCAAGGGCTCCCAGAGGCAAGATGGGAGCATAAAGCCGAACCAACATTGTCACATTTGGTGGCAGCAGTGGGATGAGCTAGCAGTGGGATGAGCTAACATTGGGGACAGAAGAGGAGACAGAGCAGCAAGTGGGATTGGTGACAGACTTTTAAAGAACCCATGGACCCAAGCCAGAGGAGGACTAGTGGACGGAGCTTTTTAAGGACACTTATTTATTGTTGGGTTTTATTCGTCTTTTAAAGTTCTTATTCTTTTAATGTCCTGTTTTTATGAAGGGGGCTTGGGTTGCTTTTATGGTGGGATTGTTTAGGTGCTTTTATTGTTTTAGTGTAGTGTAGAGTGGCCGAGCTATGGACCTGGGCTCCAGTTGCACTGGGTTGGCAGTGATGTGGAGACTTCCCATGCAACTGGAGTCTTATGGGGGATGGAATGTGGTGTTGTGGGTCCACAGCTCTCTCAACAAATGCCAGTTTTTTTTAAATTAAATAATCTATGCGCTCGCAGCTTAGCCTTTGGGACAGGTAGGGGGTTGGAGGGGCATGGTGGCTGTAGTGGATCTCAGGGCGATCTGCGGTGTAGGCGTTTCTCACCTAGTGGTAATATATATATATATAAATTGTATACAGGGCCGTTTGAAGGAATTTGGGGGCCCCAAGCAAAATGGACATGGAGGCCCCCCGCACGCACGCGCAAAGGAACCACAGCATAGCCATACAGTAATCCCTCCTCGATCGCGGGGGTTGCATTTCAGAACCCCCCGCGATAGACGAAAATCCGCGAAGTAGAAACCATATGTTTGTGTAGTTATTTTTATATATTTTAAGCCCTTATAAACTCTCCCACACTGTTAACATTATTAGAGCCCTCTAGACATGAAATAACACCCTTTAGTCAAAAGTTTAAACTGTCCTCCATGACAAGACAGAGATGACAGTTCTTTCTCACAATTAAAAGAATGCAAATAGATCTTCTTCTCTTCAGGAGCAGAGAATTTAAGAGGGAGAGAGAGAGAGAGAGCGCTCGCAAAGAAAAGCAAACAATCAAAAAATCAATACTTGTGCTTTTAAGTTTGCTGCGGCATTTTTTAGAGGAGCGTTAGTATCTTCTAAGCAAACAGCCTCTGTGCAAACAGCCCCTCTGCTCACATCTCCTCCGTCAGGCGCAGAGAACGTCAGAGAGAGAGAGCGAGATTAAAGCAACAATCAAAAAATCAATACGTGTGCTTTTGTGCTTTTAAATATGCCGAGCACCGTAATAAAGCGGCATTTTTTTAGAGGAGCGTCAGTATCTTTCAAGCAAACAGCCTCTGTGCAAACAGCCCCTCCATCAGGCACAGAGAATGTCAGAGAGGGTGAGAGAGAGGCAGAGACAAGCAAACAATCAAGCTCCGCGCGGGATGCATATCTTATAGCATTGAGGAGTTTTAGTTAATATGTAATACATGCTCTGATTGGGTAGCTTCTAAGCCATTCGCCAATAGCGTCCCTTGTATGAAATCAACAGAGCAAACAAACTGAGGAAGCGTGTAGCATAAATTAAAAGACCCACTGTCTGCAGAAATCCACGAACCAGCGAAAAATCTGTGATATATATTTAGATGTGCTTACATTTAAAATCCGCGATAGAGTGAAACCGCGAAAGTCGAAGCGCGATATAGCGAGGGATTACTGTACATATTTCTGCTAGCCTACCTGCTGCAAAATTGCACCATTTGTACAAGACAAGTAGAGCTATTTTATGTGTGTAATTTATCACTTACCACTGTCTTGTTTTTTCTTATCCTCCTCTTCCTTTCTCTTCTTTCTTTTTTGGCTTCCTGAAGCATAATTCCGCTTCATGACTGCCGAGGAAGCTTTGTATTTTGCCGGCAGCAGAGATCGCGTGGTTGGCTGGCTGCTGTCAGTGAGGGGGGCCCCCTTGAGGGGGATCCCGATAACAGTGTCATTGCACTTTACTGCATTCACTATCAATGGGGCGCTCACACAGTTTGTTGCTGCATTTTATTCTTAACCAGTCGTTGTCTTGGGGCCCCAGGCCAGCTCGGGGCCCCAAGCAATTGCTTGGTTTGCCTGCCTTGTCGCGACGGGCCTGATTGTATATGTGCATACCACGCATTAAATGTCACCTTGTCTTCAGTCTAGTACTGACAGATAGGTCTAAAAGTCCTATTTAGCACTGCAAGACATAAAAGTAGCCAGGAAAAGATGCTTAAATTCTTATGAGCTACATGTGCTGGCACAATGCTTTGCTACATTATTATTAATATTTTAATTAATTTTTTTGTTTTTATTTGGATTGCATCTACAAAGCTTGAAGCATTTAAGACAATGTTGTGTAGGTTTGGTTTATAGCACTTGGCTGGTGTTCTGCACTACAAATATATTGTGACATGTCTTGCTGCCACAAAGACAGCAGTGAGGAATGGGAAGCAGGGTCGGGGTGGAGCTCAGGAGGAAGGACTTTTTCTTGAGGGCACAGGACACCGCTGCAGGAAGAGTTGAGTAACTGGGGTAAGGGATAAGTAACAGTGCTTTTGTGCCAATCAGGCTGAGTGCTTTAAGGTCAGAAAGAATATTGGTTTGACCATGGCAATAGCAAGTGAAGCAAATAAGCAAGCATGAGGCAGGCAGGTAAAAGGCGGACTTGTTTCATTACTTTGAAGGTGTCCAATTGGCAAAAGCAAGGAACCATTTATATCATAGCATTCAGAGTAAAAGCCAAACAGCACCAGTGGACAAAAATGGAAATCTGGGATTGTCTCAGTATCAAGACAGGGTCTGCAAAGTCCGATTACTTTTTTAATTTACACCTTCTTCCACCATAACCTATTTTCTACAGGGTAGTAGTGAAAGCTTTACATTCGTCAAAAATGTCAATCTCTGGTTTTCAACAGATCTTGACATTTTAAGGTCCCCTGATACTGAAAACATTGATATTTCGAAGAAGGGTCCATCAATGTGTCAGAGTTTCTTAAGGATGGTTTAGAGCTGAAACAGCTGGATGGAAAAATAACAAACTCGGAAAAATAATCCTGTTATGAGATGACAATGTGGTGATTAGTTTATGAGCCAAATCTTGTAAGAGAAAGAGGAACTCTAGGGGAACACTCAAATACTATATAATATAATTATGAAGTATAATATAATTATGAATTTTTCTCATCAATTGCTATCATAATGACCTAGTTTATGATCGCAATGATCAGCATCAGAAATAATTACTGAAATGTTATAGAATAGTTTGGGTAATTTGGTTCCTCTGGCACAACGCCTACTGATGCTCAGGTCTGAATTTTTTGTCTTTTTTACATATACAGTAGTATTTTAAAAAAGGTGGACTGAAGAATTTTAATTCCACATCATTGTTTTAAGCATTTAGTGTCAGCCTAAACCTGCAGCCATGTATGATACAAACTAATTGTGGGATATGAGGTACTTTAAAGTGGGGTCTTTAAAGCACTATAATACATGGAAAGTCAGAATTATGTTGTTTTTATATTGTTTTAATGAGAAGGTTTTAGCATTAAACAAATGGAATCAATCTCAGGTTTATGAGTACAACCAAATAGGATTAGATTTAGAATGACAATTTTTTGTGCATCTGAGAAATGTTTAGAAAAACTGTTCAGAGTACACTTGTTGATCACAGTGTAGAGTAGTGCGACAGGGAAAGAAAACAATCCTACTTTGTAAAAGGATCTGGCTGTAATATTAGCTAATGAACATAATAAGCAACCATTCAAAATTATCAAATGTCAACTTTTGCAAATAACTATTTTAAATAAATTTGAATTATATTTGAATAGAGAATTTGATCTGACAGCCCTAGTCTATAAGACTGTCAAACTGCCATCCTAGATATGCTTAAGTTAAATACAAATATCCTCAATTTAAACATGGCTGATCCCCCATATGAACTAGTCACATATTTTTCTCTTTTGTTAATTGTTTTATTTTAGAAGTTTGACTTGAAAGACAACCAATATTTTTTAGTGTATTAATTATTTGCCATGTTTTGTAAAGGTAGGTAATTTCAAAATTACGTTTCATATTTGCATTAGTATTACTGTCCCTTAACTTTCATGAACTTTACTTACTATCCTGCTACACAAGGTACTAAAAATGGTTGGACAACTCTAACTGTGGGAAAGATGTCTCTGGACAGTGTACAGTGATCCCTCACCTATCGCGGAAGTTACATTCCAGACCCATCAGTGATAGGTGAAAATCTGCTATATACTGTAGAAAGACCAAATAAATAAACATTTTTTTTTTATATAGTTTAAGCCTTAAAATACCTCTCCCACACGCTTTAAACACATGTAAACTTGTAATGGCGAGTGATGTCCGCGTAATGTTTTCCTTTCCAAAGCATATCCAGGAGTTTTACCTTCTCCTGAATGGTCAAAGTCATGCTCTGGCACTTAGGCTCACTACTACCAGAAGGCTTAGAAGATGCAGGATGCTTGGTAGCCATCGTAGGGCTTAAAACAAAATGAAAAGTTCACAAAAAGTTTGCTCACAACAACTGGACCTCAAGCAAGGTACACAATACACAGAGAAATGAGATGCATCGGGAACCACGCTCGCTGTTCTTGCAAGGTTACACCACGTAAGCAGAAGCCAATCAGAGCTCAAGAGAATGAAAATCACGCTCTGTTTTGTTGAGTCTCCTCTTTCAGCCAATAACTGGCCTTGTAAGAAATCATCTGGGTACTATAACGCGAAACTCTTTGTCTATCGTAGTGACTGCTGAAAACCGTATGCTTTGTTATGAATTGGCTGCAAAGTACACTACAGGTAGGATGTACTTATTGAATTTTTCCGCAATATAGCAGGGGTGTGGTAGCTGAACCGCAATATAGCGGGGAATTACTGTACACCTCTTACTTGTGCTTATGTCTGGCTGAGACAAACCTGTCTGAACTATTCAGGATTAGAGTCTTCTCTTAATCCACTTTAGGAATACACAACATTCCCCATTAAACCTAGACAACTTTGTAATGCAAACTAGCTACTTCGTCCACAAGTTTAATGACTCTAAACTCTAGGTGATGAATTAGATGGCATCTCTCAGACACTTCAGACAGAATTCGCACTACTCATAACTCATATTAGAAATATTAAGGTGAGACAGAGAGTGACAGGGAGAATCATACATTTGAAAAAGACAACACTTTGGATAAAGGAATCAGAAATATGTTAGATGAGAAATGTCATTAGATGCATTTTTTGTTCCAAATGTCAGCTATTAGAATTGACCCAGGCGCCTCTGTGAGTGCAGCCATTCCAGCAGCTCTGTGTATCACTTTATCTTTCTACCTTTTTTCTCTATTTTTCTCTATTTCACTGATCACTCCTACCACTTTCTTTTATGTGGATTTGTTTCCTGGACACTTTTTACTACTTGGACATGGATTTTTACACGCCGAGACTCATCTATTCAAGTAGTCAACTTCAAGCGCTGGGAACAAAAGCCCGCACCGGTGTGGTTCCCTATTTACCTGACGAGGTAAGAAGGCGGTATCGGGGCAGCAGAGCCGGCGCTAAGATAAAAGCCAAGCATCTAGTGAGAAAGTGGCACTACAAACCTTCGGTGCCATCTGTGATCCTGGGAAATGTGAACTCACTACCAAACAAGATCGACGAACTGGCTGCGCTGATGAAAAATGTTAGGACCTACAGAAAATGCAGTTTGCTGTGTTTTAGTGAAACATGGCTAACAACTACCATCCCAGACTGCTGAAGGCCTGTGTGCTGAAGCTGGGGAGTCCTCTACAGCACATGTTCAACCTGAGCCTGGAACAGGGGAGAGTCCCGAGGCTTTCGAAAACATCTTGCATCACCCCAGTCCCAAAGGTATCATGTCCTAGTGAGCTGAACGACTTCCGGCCTATTGCTCTGACGTCAGATGTGATGAAGACCATGGAGTGGCTGCTGCTTCACCACCTGAGGCCACAGGTCCACCACGCCCTCGACCCTCTGCAGTTCGCATACCAGGAGAAAGTGGGTGCGGAGGATGTCATCATCTATATGCTACACCGATCCCTCTCCCACTTGGATAGAGGCAGTGGCGCAGTAAGAATTATGTTTCTGGACTTCTCTAGCACCTTCAACACCATCCAACCTCTGCTCCTTAGGGACAAGCTGACAGAGATGGGAGTAGATTCATCTTAAAGACAGACCTCAGTATGTGCATCTTGGGAACTGCAGGTCTGACATTGTGGTCAGCAACACAGGAGCGCCGCAGGGGACTGTATTTTCTCCGGTCCTGTTCAACCTATATACATCGGACTTCCGATACAACTCGGAATCCTGCCAATTGCAAACGTTTGTAGACGACACTGCTATCATCGGCTGTATCAGGAGTGGGCAGGAGGAGTATGGCAAACTAATCAAGGACTTTGTTAAATGGTGCAACTCAAACCATCCACAACTGAACACCAGCAAAACCAAAATAAAATCCTGCAGTACTTCTTTACATTCCCTGCTCTGTGCCCCAATAAATACAAGTTATCGGCAATATACTAAAAACCCAATTGTGCTTCACTCACTTAGAATATGGAACCAAAGTAGAAAGCATTTTAAGTTGGAGAACCTTTTATCTGTGGCATCTCTGCAAGAGAACCACCTCTTTCAACCTTCGCAAACATATGCAGTTTTTAATATCTAGAAAAAATTTGGGATTAACTTGCTTAGAGATCTTTACATAGACAACGTCTTTGCATCCTATGAACAATTAAATTCCAAATTTAACATTCCAGCTACACATTTCTTTCACTATCTTCAAATTAGGAACTTTGTTAAATAGAAACTTCCCGATTTTCCTCATCTTGCACCCTCATCCATGCTGGAAAAAAATTGCTCAATTTCAAGGACTCAGACACCATCTCTGCAATATATAAAATCATTTTACAGTCCCTCCCTTTCTAAGATACAAGAGGACACTGGGAAAAAGATCTCTCAATTAATATTTTATAAAAGGAGTGGAAAGTAGCAATGCAAAGAATTCACTCGAGCTCCATATGCACAAAGCATACAATTATTCAACTCAAAATTATATATCAAACACATCTGTCTCATCTAAAACTCTCCAAAATGTTTCCAGGGCAAGATCCAACCTGCGAACGCTGCTATCAAGTTCCAGCCTCACTGGGTCACATGTTCTGGGCCTGCACCAAATTAACATCATTCTGGACCAAAATTTTTAATTACCTTTTAGACAGCCCTAGTCTCACAATCCCTCTTAACCCATTAACAGCTGTGTTTGGGGTTCCTCCAGATGGGTTTAAAGTGGAGAAGGACAAACAAACTGTGATTGCATTCACTACACTTTTGGCACACAGACTTACTCTGCTAAACTGAAAGAATCCAAACTCTCCTCTTTTAAGTCAGTGGGAAAAATGTTTTATACTATTTGAAATTGGAAAAAATCAAATATTCAGTTTGAGGATCCGTATGACAGACTTTTTTCAAAACATGGCAGGACCTAATCAGTAATATTTATAAGCTCTTAAAGCACAGAGGAAGCAATTATTTCTGTATTTCTTTTTCTTCTCCATTCACCTCTATTGACTTATCAAACTTTCAATTTAGGTATGTTTACAAGCCTTAAATTTTACTCCGTTGGCCTCGCTCTCTCTCTCAGGGGTGGGGGTCAACTTGTTCTCAATTCTACTTTTTGTAAAAATTGATTGATTTGTATGGAATGAATCTCAAAAAAAAAAAAAAAACAAGTTGCTGGTGGTGGATTTTAGGAGGCCCAGGCCCCTCGTGGACCCCGTGATCATCAGAGGTGACTGTGTGCAGAGGGTGCAGACCTGTGAATACCTGAGAATGCAGCTGGATGATAAATTGGACTGGACTGCCAATACTGATGCTCTGTGTAAGAAAGGACAGAGCCAACTATACTTCCTTAGAAGGCTGGTGCCCTACAACATCTGCAATAAGATGCTGCAGATGTTCTATCAGACGGTTGTGGCGAGTACCCTCTTCTACGCGGTGGTGTGCTGGGGAGGCAGCATAAAGAAGAGGGATGCCTCACGCCTGGACAAACTGGCGAGGAAGGCAGGCTCTATTGTAGACACGGAGCTGGACAGTTTGAAATCCGTGGCAGAGCGACGGGCACTGAACAGGCTCCTGCCAATAATGGAAAATCCACTGCATCCACTGAACGGGATCATCTCCAGACAGAGGAGCAGCTTCAGCGGCAGACTTCTTTCACTGTCCTGCTCCACTGACAGACTGAGGAGATCGTTCCTCCTCCACACTATGCGACTCTTCAATTCCACCCGGGGGTGTAAACGTTAATATTATACAAAATTATTGTCTGTCTGTTATACCTTCATTGTTATCAGTCTTTAATGTAATATTGTTCTTTATCAGTATGCTGCTGCTGGAGTATGTGAATTTCCCCTTGGGATTAATATAGTATGTATGTATGTATGTATGTATGTATGTATGTATGTATCTATCAACTATAGGTTCAGTCCAAGCTGGTATGATAAAAAAAAAAAAAAAACACAATATTCTGAAACACTAATTAAAATAAATTTCTTGCTTTGTATAAAAATAAAACAAAAAAGTTTAATATTAAGTATCTACTATAAACAGCTCATTGATCAAATATATTCTACATATGAAAGCAGTAAAAACCAGATAAGTGAAAAAGGACACATGAAAAAAAAAACAAAAAAAACACGAGTTTGTTTTTTCCACTCTGTTGCATGTTTACCGAAGATTCAGTAAAGAAATAAACAGTAATTGTGCATGTGGAGGGATAACTAGGGCTATGAAAAGGCCACATTAAATGTAAATAACAGGTACAAATTAGATTTCTAAATTTCCACCAGAGAAAAACATGAAAAATATTTGAAAAAATTCTGTACAACAAGAGAAAACAAGATCCAGGATATGTTATATGCTAATACTAGCAAAATACCCCTGCTTTGCAGCGGCAAAGTACTGCCTTAAAATTTTTATTAAGAAGAAAATTAAACCTTTTTAAACTGAGGGAAAATATACCAATAATTATTTGTTAAGGATCTCTTTGTATGCCACATAGTCAGGTCAGCCCTCTGGTTGTAATATGACCAAGTTGTGCGCTGAGCTTACTCTTGAGTATGCAACGTACAGTTGGCCATGTGAAAAGCAATATTGTCACAAATCTCACAGCTTGGATTGCTGCTGTCATAATCGGTTTGAGTTTCATGGTTTGTTTCAATGATGTTAGTATTTGCAGGACTGGTGTTGAAGTGACATTTGGCAATGAAGCAGCCTTTTTATTTAATCCACGGGTTCTCCGCTGTTTTATTGTTCATTTATTATTATTGTTTTAGTTATTGTGTAGGTATTTTACACTTAGGTACCCATTTCCTTTATTTAATCTGTGGCTTTTCTGCTGTTGTTTTGTTCGTTTATTACGATTATAGTTATTTGATTCCCTTTCTTTGCCTGACTGCCTGCCCATATAAGGTGCACCGCAGTTTTTTTGTGAAGCAGTCTTTGCACAGCTTCTTCGCTGTGTTACAAACGAACGCAATATAAGTCCGTCCTTTCGCCTTGCTTTGCGGTTCTCTACTGTTTTATTGTTCGTTTATTACGATTGTTATAGTTATTGTGTAGCTATTTTAGACTTAGTTTACTGTTCAGATACCCATTTCCTTTATTTAATTCGCGGGTTCTCCACAATTTTTTTGTTCCTTTATTACGATTATAGTTATTTATTGATTCCCGTCTTTGGCTGACTGCCTGCCCATATAAGGCGCTCCGCTGTTTTTTTGTGAAGCTGCCTTCACACAGCTTCTCCACTGTTTTATAAACAAACGCCATATAAGGCCGTTGTTTTTCCTTGCTTCGCCAACTAAGCAGCCTTTTTATTTAATCCACGAGTTCTCCGCTGTTTTACTGTTGGGAGCTCTTCCTTCTTTTCTACGTACTGCAGTCACAGTCAGTTCACGTGATTACGTGGGAGGTGTGATGATGTCACATGCAGCTCTGCCCCCCACGGCTGTTGAGCTAACGTCCATTACAGTATATGGAGAAAAATAGTTTCCAGTTATGACCATTACGCGTAGAATTTCGAAATGAAACCTGCCCAACTTTTGTAAGTAAGCTGTAAGGAATGAGCCTGCCACATTTCAGCCTTCTACCTACACGGGAAGTTGGAGAATTAGTGATGAGTGAGTGAGTGAGTGAGAGCTTTGCCTTTTATTAGTATAGATAACATTATGGTCCGATTGGCTTAAAGGTGGCAAACCAACAGATTTATATGCATCATCAGACCATAATTTGTTACAGCTCCTACCTGCATATAAACACATTGCCAGACTCCAACAGAACTGTGCAGAAATGGACAAAGAAAGGATGAGGAGACTCTGAAGGATGCCTTTAAGCACATTGACTGGGATATGCTTTGTGAGTCACTTAAACAAAAATGAAAAATCTAAAATCTAACCATACAAACACCGAAAGAGAAATGAAGGGTAAATTAAACTTTAAAATGATTGTAATGTAACTATATAAATTCTAATGGTACATTACTCTAAATAATATTCAAAATAATAACAAACTAAGACTAACATAATGGTATTTTAGTTTTGGTGTAGATAACTCACCTTGACTCTCTCTTCCAGTTTGCTGAGACGGATAGTATCTTCAATAATTTTATTTAATGTTCCATGTTTGTCATTTTCCATGGCTAGGGCCTAAAATCACAACATGAAAGCATATATATGTCACATAAAGTGATTTGCAAAGCTGAGAAGTACAACTGATAAAAAGCAAGCTTTTGTAAACAAAGGTTTTAATTATTTTTTTCTCCTTACAAATACATTTTTTCCAGTTCTCTCTGTCTATGACTGCTTTTTTTTTTTTTAATATTGCCAGGGGGCTCTACGAACTGTTTGCTTCGCTCACCAACCCCCAGGCAGGCGCTACCCACTAGCCACTTTGCAGCTCTGCCACTCGTGAATGGAGAAGCGGATGTACAATTTGAACAGATTGTTTTTTTGGGAATTGTTACATATGCGTAATAGAACTAATTATTTTACACTACAGCGATTAAGCATAGTAAAAAATAGTAAACTGTAATAAATTGAAAGAAAATTTTTCATGTTGTGTAAGAGGTATTCGTTGTATTATATGTTTTCGTTCTGTTTGGCTTTGAAATTAACAAACAAATACTTTTTAAACTTACACTTTTACTGTAAAACTTCAGCAAAAAGAATATTTGCAATTAACTTTTCATCAATATCGCACTGAATTTTGATTCTGTGTTTTGACTTACATTGTGATAATGCAACGTATGACTGCCCATGAGTAAATATCATTTCTTTCTCTCTAATAAATAAACCAACTTTTTTGAATGTTTGTTCCTGTTATTTGTTAATTGTCAAAAGCTATTCTAATGGGAAACTGTAAACGTTTTAAGATGATCTCCTTTGGTGTCTAATGTTATCTGCAGAATATATACTACATTACCTTTTTTGTCGCCTGTTAAAATTTTACATGTTAGAATTGTTCGACCAATTGTGATTACAATACATCCTTCTTTTAACAGTAATTCAGCCGGTGGAAGACCAGACACCGTTAATGGATGTAGATATTCTTTAGGATATTGCAAGTTGATGTTTTCAACTTCCACACCATCACCACCACCTGTTTCAGCATAGTCTATTGATATGCATTTAACCAATTTGCTGTGTTACCAATCTACAATTTTTGCATTCATTCATTTGTAATTCTTCAATAAGATTGGAATATACTAAGTCTTCTATAATTGGGAACCTAAAGTGAGGAAAACATAAAAATTTGTAAGAGTTGAGAGTGCAGGAACTGTGTTTGACAAAAGCATTCACACGAATGAGAAGTGAGGGGACCGTGGGCATGGGCTATTAACTGAAAATGGTTCAGAGGAGGGTGGGACCCCCTCTACCAACTTGAAAAAATCTCTTGCCAATAGCCTTGTCTCGTCTCAAGATAGGCTGGGCATGCAGTGGGTGACAAAAAAGAGGGGGTAAATACAATACAACACACAGAACATAACACAAGTAATCCTCAAGCCAATCAGCTCAGTGGGGTCCTTCAGCACCTGTTCTCCCTTTCCCTGAATTTGCATAATGTTATCTAGCTGTGGAAAATATCCTGTGCCAAAGAAAGGGCATTCCAGTGATCTCCTACTTCACACATTATGAAGACCTTTGAGAGGCTGTTTCTAAAACAGCCATGACCTCTGGTTTCAGAACATCTGGATTCTCTGCATCTACATGCTCCACAGAGCCTACTCCCACGTGGCCAAAGCAGACACCACAGTCAGTATCCTGTACTTTTGTACCACCACCCAGGAGCGGCCTTAGGCATGTGCAAACTATGCAACTGCACAGGGCCGCCAAATCCCAGGGGCTGCCATGTCAATATATATTGAATATAAAATAGAATGACAAAATAACAACACAGCTAAAAACGCAGCTGCAAATTTCGGCAAAAGTTAAAAGCTTGTGTCATGAGCACAAGGCAGCTATGTAGTGTTTGCAACGGACGTGGCCATCCGTCGTGCATAAGATACCATACTGACATTGGCAGGTGAAGGGGCCACTGTATTCTTTCTCTGCCCAGGGCCACCACAAGCCTAGAGCCTCCCCTGCACCACCAGACAATAAGCATTATCACAATGAAGAAGAGGAAAAAATATATACATATATATTTACATACATACAAAAACAAACAAACAAGTACCTTACATAAAATCAAAACAACCTTTCACTGATTAGGGAGCGAAATGTTCTCGCTTAAGAGAAACCAGTTTCCCCAATTGGTTTACTGTCTTTACTGTTCTTGAACAAAATGTAAAGTGGAAGCCTCACAGAATACGCCGAACCGATAACAAAAAAGTTCTGTCCTACTGGTCCAAAGAATTGCAGGTGAAACCAAAAAAAAGTCAGCCTTCAGAGATGCGTCTCCCTTGTGTCGCCAAGTGAGAAGAAAAAAAAACTTCTTCCAGCAGGTGTATTCTTGGCGCCACCTCGTTGCTTCCCCTTAATCCACCGCATGAAGTCTCTCTCTCCCCTTCTTTTCCAGTTTAAAGTCTTCATCACCAATCGTCCTGTTCGTGTTGTGACATCCCCTTTTAATATTGTATTTTCAGTAACCACTTTTCTTGAAGTGCAACCTAAGGAGCTGCAAACTGCCAACTGGACAATAGCACATGTGGCACCTGCTACAGTTTGACTTATTCAGTTTAACTCCTGCATTCTCCCGGATTATGGACTACCTCTTCAACAGACAGCAGTTTGCGTATTCGTAGTAATTAGAACATTAGAACACTCTAGATGAAAACAGGCCATTCAGCTCAACAAAGCTCGCCAGTCCTATCCAGTTATTTCTTCCAAAAAAACATCGAGTCGAGTTTTGAAAGTCCCCAACGTCTTACAGTCTACCACACTACTTGGTAGCTTATTCCAATTGTCTATGGTTCTTTGTGTAAAGAAAACCTTCCTAATGTTGCAACAACTGCTGCAACAACAATAATCATAAAAATAATAATCCTAAAACTGGCATAGCATAAGACACAAAGTCATGGCAAAGTAAAATTAAATGATCAACTATAACTGTAGATTTGTTAAAGACTGTTTAATTCATATTATATAGTAACCATCTTTCATATGGGTCTACATTAAAACTT
Source organism: Polypterus senegalus (assembly GCF_016835505.1). Classification (NCBI taxonomy): domain Eukaryota; kingdom Metazoa; phylum Chordata; class Cladistia; order Polypteriformes; family Polypteridae; genus Polypterus; species Polypterus senegalus. The sequence continues at coordinate 110,875,069 of NC_053162.1, read as the reverse complement.
GTGTTAAAACTCTGCAAATACTATCCTCTGTTGTTCACCACCATCAATGAATTGATGAATATACTTTTAAGATTCGCTTCTGGTCCTGGAACTTAAAAGTTCTCCATAGCTGAAAAAAATGACCATGTGCATTGAATGGATGGTTATATTGCATTCTTTGCACAAATTAGCTAGGATATGGTAATCATGAATCCTGGGTAAAAGTTTAGAGATAATCATTGTACTTTGATTTCATTGAATTATATTAGGCTATTCAGTTCAGTTCAAGGGCCTAAGTATAATTTATAAGGTTACAATTTATGGTGTTTTGTAGTAAAATTATAATGGTGCTATCACCATCACTGTAAGCTACATGGCTTAAAAAGAGATCTATCCAAACCTATACTCATTTACAATATGGTAAATTTTATGGTGCAACTCAAACCACCTACCTGAACACCAGCAAAACCAATTAGCTGGTGGTGGATTTTAGGAGACCCAGGCCCCTCCTGGACCCCGTGATTATCAGAGATGACTGTGTGCAGACCTATAAATACCTGGTAGTGCAGCTGGATGATAAATTGGGACTGGACGGCCAATACTGATGCTTGTGCAAGAGAGGACACAGTCGACTATACTTACTTAGAAGGCTGGCGTCCTTCAACATCTGCAATAAGATGCTACATATGTTCTATCAGACGGTTGTGGCAAGTACCCTCTTCTAGGCAGTGGTGTGCTGGAGAGGCAGCATAAAGAAGAAGGACGCCTCACACCTGGACAAAACGGTGAGGAAGGCAGGCTCTATTGTAGGCACGGAGCTGGACAGTTTTACATCCGTGGCAAAGCGATGAGCGCTGAGCAGGCTCCTGTACAATCATGGAGAATCCACTGCATCCACTAAACAGTATAATCTCCAGACAGATGAGCAGCTTCAGCACACAGACTGCTGCCACTGCCCTGTTCCACTGACAGACTATGCGACTCTTCAGTTTCACCCGGGGTTGGTAAACGTTAACATTATACAAAGTTATTGTCTGTTTTACCTGCATTTGTGTCACTCTTTAATTTAATGTTGTTTTTCATCAGTATGCTGCTGCTGGAGTTTGTGAATTTCCCCTTGGGATTAATAAAGTATCTATCTATCTAATATACTGCCATTCAAAGACAACTTACTTTACACAGATGTGGCAAACTTCTACGAACATAATAATAAAATAATAATTCTTTACATTTATACAGTGCTTTTCTCACTACTCAAACTCTTTTCATAATGAGTGGGGAGCCACTTCAACCATCAATAATGCGTAGGATCCACCTGTATGATGCAGTGGCAGCCATTTTTGAACTAGTATGCTCAGCACACATGAGCTATAAGGTGGTGAAGTGGTGAAAGAGATAGCCAGAAAGGCTAATTAGAGACAGGGGATGATTAGGGGGACAGAATGACTTCACCACACAGGCCAATTTTCCCTTGCATTGGGATACACACCTGCTCTATATGTAGGCTGCCCAGGGATCTTTTATAATCGTGACCTTGGTTTTACACCTCATCGGATAGACAGTGCTATTTTTTTAAGATGTGAGAGAAGTCACATTGTCCGTATCACTGCACTATGGCATTGGATTCCACATTCAGACTACAGGGTATGCCACCCTGCTGGCCTCACCAACACCTCTTCCAGCAGCAACCCAACCTTTTCCTAAATGGTCTTCCATCCAAGCCAATACACCTCAGATGCTATATGTTTTCTGCAATGTAAACACATTAAACACATTTTTTCTAACAGAGATTTGCAGACAAATTTGGCAGTGATGATTCCACTCAAAGCATTTTAAACACTTGACATTGTGAACTTTGCAGATTTCCTGCACTGCAAATAATTTGAAGGCAGAATGTAGCTGGTACTCAGGTTTGTTTATTAGGTTGCATCTGTCTGACAAAATAATTTTTATTAATTTTGTAAATTCAGGATAGATGCTGGCACATGGTCATATAGAATTTGATCCCTCACTCAGGAAACGTAATTGAGACACTAACTGCAGTCTGAAGTCAAGAGGAGTTGGTATAGATTTTTCGATTCATTTTTATCATCACAACTTTTCTCTAGCATTGTTCCACCAGGACTGCATCCCCATAGACAGCATGGTGATATGCAAAATTCAGTAAGATGAATGCCAATAACATGTATTGACATGTGCCTTTAAAATGTGTCTGTGCCATTTTGATTCTCAGACACTCACAGTGTAATAGGGCTTCATACTGGATGTGTATCCAAAAGTTCACACTCAAATTTCTGTATTGTTATTTCACAATGCTAAAAAAAACAGTCGCATGACAATGCTATGAAGTGCCACCTGTGGCGATTGTTTTATTAACTAAGTGTGTATATGGACCTGGCTCTGGACTTAACCTTCACTAATATTTCAAACAACATCACCATCCCCTTCAACATTCTAACCAGACTCACTTCTGTTGTGTTACAATTTAAGGTAAAGTAGCAGGAATTCAAATAAAATCCTTTATATTCTGACAGTTGTTGGTTTGGAGATTCCTTCCCAACAGTGTCATGTAATCAGATTGTACTAATGTATCCAACATAGTGCAGTATTCCAGACAATCTCTTAACTTTTCCATTTCCGTAATCTACCAAGAACATGCTGGACTGCTGAGTGCCATGCTGCCAAGCCCGCACTTGTATGTTACTCAAGAAAACCTGTTACTCTGACCTTGATGTGGCATGTCCTGGCTCCTGCGTTCATAACTTTGAATGGCACACTCAGCACAGCTTGCCACCTTACCTTAGATTTTCAGAAGAATTTCTTCAGTGACTATGAAATGTACAATGGAACAACAGAAAGTTGAGGAATGGTTTCTTACCTCTTACCTGGATTGCTAAAATCTGTTGTGGTCTTAAAAAATGAGAAAGCTAGGGCCAGTCTGGTCTGCCACATGTGCCCCTCCCACTGAGAGACTCCACAACAGATTAAACATAAATCCAAATTAACTCTATTAAATAAACCATGAACAAAGTCTACCCAAAATATTTATAATTCCCCCTAATAATATGAAACAAAAAACACAATTAGTTCATAAAATAAACAAAAACATAGTCCCTGACCAAAGTCTATATTTCCAGATGAAACTGGTGGAAATAAGAATAGCATGGGTGAACAGCCATTTAGGAATAAGCAAGCTTTGTTCTACCATATAAAAGGAAAGTTCAATGATTAGCTGAGACAACTCCAGTGCAGACAAATACATACACTTACACTTCCACTTCCAATGAAGACCAAAGCACACAAATTCCAGAAAGAACTATAATCCCATCCATCTACTTAAAAGTACCGTAATCCCAAAAATGTAAAAGGTGATGCAGAAACATTGGATACTAGAAAAAAACTCTTTCATTACTGGTATTCCATTAAAATGTTACACAAATTTAAGCTTCATTCCACTAACCTATGCAGTTTGGTAGTCTCTTTTTTGGTGGAGCTGCCATACTGTGCTTATATATGCATGACATGTATCATATATCTGTAGTAAACAATATTTATGCATGTTATCACATTGAAAAAATTAATTCAAGGCACATTCATTTCTTTTGGTTTTAGTATTCATCTACTTATTTAACCATCATAACACATTAAGGAGTGCTAATAACATGACAGCATCTGAACAATAATGTAATACTTAGGAGTAATGCATAAGGATGAGGAATGCATACAGAAACAAATAGGTTTTAGACAGAATTAACTGTAAATGAGGGTTTTTCAAGTTTCCCCAGCATATAGTGCTTAATTAAAAATGAGAAATGCCATTCACTTTTAAACACATAGCAATAATTAATAATTATTTAATTATTTCTTAATTATTATTGAATTCCCTCGCACATAATAGATATTTAATAATTTATGCTTATTTTTGAGCATTCTTGCCCAATGTCCTGCTTCAATGCTTATACCAGCCTTGAATAAAAATATTTTATCAAAATAATGAGTAGAAATCTGAAAGTTCAGTCATACAATTGACTATCAAGACCAGCATTATGAATTTAAACATAAATTTAGTACTTTTCAAGTCAAAGCTACACTCATAGTATATATTAATTTGCTGCATGAAATTATGTTCTGAAGGGAAGCATATTTTATATATTTAAAAAAATAACTAGCCTGTTCTTGGCATTTCTATAGTGGTGCTAATGGGCACCTGGTTTTCAATGTGAAAGGTGAATGGAACGCAAAATATTGAGCTACTACCTCAGGGCACTTTGCTTCAAAGTTTTTCCATTTTTATCTCCTCAACTATTAGAATTTACTTTCTAGTTAGTATTGTCCATTGCGAGAGATGGACGCCTCAGACAGTGCTCAACTGGCAGTGGTGTTTATTTAGGTGTTCTATTTTTATCTATCCAAGATATCCTGTAATTTAATTAACCCGAAAGGAATCAATTAGAATAAAGTACAGTTGTGCATGAAAGTTTGTGAACCCTTTAGAATTTTCTATATTTCTATATAAATATAGCCTAAAACATCATTAGGATTTTCACTCAAGTCCTAAAAGTAGATAAAGAGAAACCAGTTAAACAAACGAGACAAAAATATAATACTTGGTCATTTATTTATTGAGGAAAATGATCGAATATTACATATTTGTGAGTGGCAAAAGTATGTGAACCTCTAGGATTAGCAGTTAGTTTGAAGGTGAAATTAGAGTCAGGTGTTTTCAATCAATGGGATGACCATCAGGTGTGAGTGGGCACCCTGTGTTATTTAAAGAACAGGGATCTATCAAAGTCTGCTCTTCACAGCACATGCTTGTAGAAGTGTATAATGGCACAAACAAAGGAGATTTCTAAGGACCTCAGAAAAAGAATTGTTGATGCTCATCAGGCTGGAAAAGGTTACAAAACCATCTCTAAACAGTTTGGACTCCACCAATCCACAGTCAGACAGAAAGTGTACAAATGGAGGAAATTCAAGACCATTGTTACCCTCCCCAGGAAGTGTAATAGTCGGGAAGGTCACAAAGAACTGAAGGCCTCTCTCACATTGGCTAATGTTCATGAGTCCACCATCAGGCGAACACTGAACAACAATGCTGTGCATGGCAGGGTTGCAAGAAGAAAGCCACTGCTCTCCAAAAAAAAACATTGCAGCTCGTCTGCAGTTTGCTAAATATCACGTGGACAAACCAGAAGGCTATTGGAAGAATATTTTGTGGATGGATAAGACCAAAATAGAACTTTTTGGCTTAAATGAAAAGTGTTATGTTTGGAGAACGGAAAACACTGCATTCCAGCATAAGAACCTTATCCCATCTGTGAAACATGGTGGTGGTAGTACCATGATTTGGGTCTGTTTTGCTGCATCTGGGCCAGGATGGCTTACCTTCATTGATGGAATAATGAATTCTGAATTCTAAGGAAAATGTCAGAACATCTGTCCATGAACTGAATATCAAGAAAAGGTGGGTCATGCAGCAAGACATTGACACTAAGCACACAAGTTGTTCTACCAAAGAATGGTTAAAGAAGAATAAAGTTAATGTTTTGGAATGGCCAAGTCAAAGTACTGACCTTAATCCAATCGAAATGTTGTGGAAGAACTTGAAGCGAGCAGTTAATGTGAGGAAACCCACCAATATCCCAGAGTTGAAGCTGTTCTATACAGAGAAATGGGCTAAAATTCCTCCAAGCCGGTGTGCAGGAATGATCAAAAGTAACTGGAAACGTTTAGTTGCAGTTATTGCTGCAAAGGGGGGTCAATCATTTTCCTTAATAAATAAATGACCAAGTATAATACTTCTGTCTCATTTGTTTAACTGGTTTCTCTTTATTTACTTTTAGGACTTGAGTGAAAATCTGATGATGTTTTAGGTCATATTTATGCAGAAATATAGAAAATTCTAAAGGGTTCACAAACTTTCAAGCACCACTGTATATTAAAAACATGAGCAGAAGACCAAGGTTTCAGAAAGAGAAGGAAAGGGTAGCTAAAGTTACATCAAATTCTAAGCTGGTCTCAAGCTTACGATATTGCCTTCCACAGACTGAGCTGGAAGAGACAGACAAAGGATTGGATCAATCAGGACCTCGTGATACAGCATCTGTTCCAGCCGACAGAGAATAAGGGAGTGAGACAAGCAATGAGAACATACTGCTCTTGGATGGCATATATGAACTAAGCATGGCCTCTTAAAGTAAAAGATCAGAGGGTACATTTAAGTAATAACAATTTAGCAATAATTGCTGAAAAAAATGCAAGAAAATTTGAGCAAAACTGAGGATAACATCAGACTACTCTGTCCTCACGTGGAATAAGTTAAGCAAACATTTATGACTCGTATTGAAGACATAAAACAATTGACATCCACCACTGACAAAAAAGCAACTTCTGTAGCATCCAAATACAAAGTGCTTTGTGATAAATTTGCAGCATTGGAAGACAGATATAGAAAGAACAACATCAGAAGTAAAGGACTTCCTCAAAACTGTGAAAGTCCAAAACCAGTGAAATTCATAGCTGAATTGTTTTAAAAAATAATAGGAGAAGACTTTAAATCAGACATTGAGATCTCAGCGGCTTGCATTTGTGGACCGAATGCCTCAAAGCTTAGAACCCTGACTGTCAGATTCAACAAACTACAAGTTAAAGGAAAATTGATATTCATTCTCAAACAGAAAGAGGAAATTATATACTGCTCAATAAAAATTAAAGGAATACTTTTTAATTAGAGTATAGTATGAAGTCAATGAAACATTTAGAATATTGATCTGGTCATTAAGTAGCAGAGGGAGTTGTTAATTAGTTTCAGGTGCTTTGGTGTTAATGAAATTAACAGGTGCACTACAGGGGCAACAAGGAGACAACCCCTAAAACAGGAATGGTTTAACAGGTGGAGGTCACTGACATTTTTCCCTCCTCATCTTTTCAGCCTGTTTTTTCACTAGTTTTGCATTTGGCTATGGTCATTGTGACTACTGGTAGCATGAGGCAATACCTGGACGCTACATAGGTTGCACATGTACTCCAGCTTCACCAGGATGGCACATCAATATGTGCCATTACCAGAAGGTTTGCTGTGTCTCCCAGCACAGTCTCAAGGGCATGGAGGACATTCCAGGAGAAAGGCTGATACTCTGGGAGAGCTGGATAGGGCCGTAGAAGGTCCTTAACCCATCAGCAGGACCATTATCAACTCCTTTGGGCAAGCTGGAACAGGATGAGTACTGCCAGAGCCCTACAAAGTGATCTCTAGCAGGCCACTAGTGTGAATGTCTCTGACCAAACAATCAGAAACAGACTTCATGAGGGTGGCCTGAGGGCCTGATGTCCTCTAGTGGGCCCTGTGCTCACTGCCTGGCACCATGGAGCTTGATTGGCATTTGCCATAGAGTACCAGAATTGGCAGGTCCACCACTGGACCCCTGTGCTTTTCACAGATGAGAGCAGGTTCACCCTGAGCACATGTGACTGATGTGAAAGGGTCTGGAGAAGCCGTGGAGAACATTATGCTGCCTGTAACATCATTCATCATCACTGGTTTGGTGGTGGGTCAGTGATGGTCTGGGAAGGCTTATCCATGGATATCCACAGACTAGACAATGGCACCTTGACTGCCATTAGGTATCGGGATGAAATCCTTGAGCCCATTGTCAGACCCTATGCTGGTGCAGTGAGTCCTGAGTTCCTGGTGCACGACAATGCCCGGCCTCATGTGGCATGAGTATGCAAGCAGTTCCTAGGGGATGAAGGAACTGATAACATTGACTGGCCTCCATGCTTGGCTGACCTTCTGGGACATCCTTTTTTTCCTAACACATTACTCGGTCCATATCAGTATAGATATCCAGCATTATTTTTTTTCCCATTGAGATCTGATGTGTTTTCGAAGTGTTCCTTTAATTTTTTGAGCAGTTATTTGAAGACAGCTGTATTTGTGTTTTTCCAGATTTCTCTCCTTTAACAGCTGCCAAACAAGCTGCTTTCTACAGCATTAAAACAGTGCTTACACAAAGCTGATATCAGATAAAGCTTCATATTTACAGCTAAACTAAAAGTATCAGTGGATGTTTGTTCAATTTTATATTTTAGTTCTCCCGAAGAAGTAGAAGAGCTAAAAAGACTGATCCTGACATTGTTTCAAATATGAACATCAGACAGATTGTGACTTGGCAATGCGAAAAGATTCTGCTTGCAAATTAATCCATCTTCAATGTAATATGTGCCGTAACTATACCTTCTATTTCCTCTTTGGCCACTTTTTTCACTTACTATATTTAAGTTTATTCTATTAATTACATGTGTGTATTAGTAACCACTAAGTAACTGAAGTAATTGAAAGTATCATTAGTAGATAAAGACTGTTTAACATCAAAACCTTTGTTTATTGTATCTGGACTGTACTATCATAAGATATCCTTTGTACACCACTGCTGGGGATTTGTTTTGTTCTGCCAAGGGTCTGTTTTGTATATGCTCTGTCTCTTGGCATGTCAGAGGACTGGGATTGTGTGAAGTGTGGTTTTGAGGCAAAAAGAAGGATTTGGGGGAAGAGGAGAAAAAGAGCAAGTTACTTTTTATATATCCTTTATACTCCCACAACATAATAATGAGCATGGGAATGGCACTATATAAGTATAATGTATTATTAACACTAGAATCCCTGAAGCCTACAAAAAAACTTGTAACCCGGCCCACCTTAAATTCCTTCGCACCTCACCATAAGCGTGTTTTATTTTGTAAATGTGTCGATCAGCACAAGATGCAAGCAGCCTGCTATTCCATTCTCCTACCGTTGAAGCTAATCTCGGGCAAAAAGTTCAAGTCTTCTTTATTTGTATGCGAGGTCCTCTGAGTTGCATAGAGTAAATAATATTGTATATTGTTATTTGGAAGACATGTATTTCATGTGTGTTCTGTGTCGACAATGATGGGATGACAGGAAATGTGAAGAAATGTTGAACAAACACCTAAAATAGAAACTTTTTTCATGTTATAGTACTAACAACAAAATTTTGACATCAAGTGTATTATAGTATGTTAAGACTGAAATCCAAATATCAAATAAACACTTTCACAAAAGGTACATATATAACAACATAAGTGCGTTTTATTCAAGAATATATCCAAAGAAAAAGAAATTGGGTTAGGGTACAAAGCAGACACAACCTCTTGAGTGGTGAGTGATAAAAACTACAGACTCAAAATCAAGAGGTACTGGGATTGAATCCGGGTTTCCTCCAGAATTACTTAATCTTAATCTTTGAGTAAGAGCTACTTTTATTGTTACTATTGTACTATAAAAACATACATTTGACTTGAGTCTGTAACAGCCGGTATAAATTTATGGTGCTTGTAAACGTTAGCGTTTATTTAATTATTTATTCAGTTTTATTCTCTTAGTCCTGTTTACGCTCACCCCGATCTGACACTGCTGTTTTCAAATAAGATGTGCTATAACAGAGGTGAACTCAGATGAGGATGAGGGTTCTACATCGAAGAAAGAGAACAGAAGCCCTCCCCGCAATAAATGTCCACTCACATATAAGAACAACGCAGCTGCACCAGGCATAAAGGCGAAAGATTTAACTGTTTGGATGCATCAACAGGTTGGGCATCATCCTGCCAGTCAGTCTGCCACACACGTGTCCTTCAAGGAAAAAGCAGGTCTTACAGAGCTTGCCAAGGTATCGTGCAAAGTCCTGTTTGTGATTACGTTTTGTGATGGTCTTTATATAAGAAAATTTATATGTTACTTATATAAAAGCCAGACTGAATATTATTTATCTTGATTTATTTACTTATCAAGCCTACAGCGTAAAGTCAGAAGTACACGGCAGAGCTTCTTCTGTTTGATCGACACGGGCATGCTCACAAAGTACATGTACTGAAGTGACTTTAGCTGCAGGTGGAAGCACCATGCAACTGTTGTTATGGTTGTGCCTTTGTCCTGAAACAGTTTTATAAGTTTTATGACCTTAGTCTCAGAAAGTCTCTCTCCCGTGGGGCGACTGGAATCTTTTCCTGAATAAAGGTCAAACACAGTTACATAGGATGCAACAGGAGCTTCCACCTGCAGCTAAAGACTATTATAGGCTCAAATCAAATGAATGTTTTTATTGTACAATAGTAACAATAAGAGCAGCTCCTACTCAAAATGGTAATTCTGGAGAGTGCCTGGATTTGATCCTGATATCTCTTGATTATAGATTTTATTAAAATCAAATAACATTTCATAGAAATAAGTCACGTTTTACAAAATTTGATTCTAAACTAATCAACCCCTACCCTGAGAAAGGGAGCTAGGTCAGCAGAGTAAAACTTTAAACAAATTAAAATAAGTAAATAGATAAATTAATAAAAATAGAGTAAAAAATGTTTTGTACAAATTCTCTAAGTGACAATTAGATTTTTTCCAATTTTAGATAATATATAACACCAGTTACCCACTGACTTAAAATAGGAGATTTAGAATTCTTCCAGTTGATCAAAATAAGTCTGTGTGCCAATAGTGCAGTAAAGGCAATTACAGTTTGTTTGTCCTTCTCCACTTTAAGCCCATCTGGGAGTACACCAAACACAGCTGTTAATGGATTAGGAGGTATTGCGACACCTAGGCTGTCTGAAAGGCATTTAAAGATTTTGGTCCAGAATTATATTAATTTGGTGCACGCCCAAAACATGTGTCCCAGTGAAGTTAGAACTTGATTGCAATGTTTGCAGGTTGGATCTTGCCCTGGAAACCTTTTGGACAATATTAAATGAGACAGGAGTGCTTGATATATAAATTTTAAGTTGAATAATTATATGCTTTGCACATATTGTGCTCAAGTAAATTCTTTGCATTGCTACCTTCCTTTTTTTGAAATGTTTGTGAAAGATCTTTTTCCCACTGTACTCTTGGATCTTTGAAAGGGAGGGGCTGTAAAATGGTTTTATATATTACAGAGATGCTGTCGGAGTCCTCAAGACTGATCAATATTTTTTCCAGCATAGAGGTATATGGGATGTGAGGAAAATTGGGTAGGATTTGTTTAACAAAGTTTCTAATTTGAAGACAGTGAAAGAAATGTGTTGCTGAAAGTTACATTTGGAGTGTGATTGTTTGTAGGATGCAAAGACGCTGTCTATGTACAGATCTCTAAGTGATTTAATCCTGAATGTTTTCCAGACATTAAAAACTGCATACATTTGAGAGGATGGAAAAAGGTGGTTCTCATGCAGAGGCGCCACAGCTAAAAGCTTCTCTATCTTAAAATACTTCCTACATTGGTTCCATATTCTGAGTGAGTGAAGCATAATTGGGTTGTTAGTATATTGGCAATGAAAGAAATGGGGTACAAAGCAAGGAATATAAAGAATTACTGCAGAATTTTATTTCTATTGCAGACCAAGCCTGTGTATGTTCATCTATTTTTGTCCATTTCCAGGTTTTTATTGCTTTGACATTTGCTGCCCAGTAATACAACTGAAAGTCAGGTAGAGCCATACCACCTTCTGCCTTAGGTCTTTGTAGGGTCACCCTTTGGATATGTGGATGTTTTGAATTCCAAATAAATGAGGTTATGGTTGAATCTAACCTTCTTAAAAATGATTTATTGATGTATATTGGAATGTTTTGAAATAAAAAAAACTTACGAAGGATATTCATCTTAACAGTGTTAATTCGTCCAGCTAAAGTGAGATGAAGGGTAGACCATCTATGTAAGTCTTGCTTAATTTTTTCCATACAGAGGGTAAAATGTTGTTGATAAAGAGCTTTATGTTTACTTGTGATGTTAACCCCAAGGTATTTAAACTGATCTGCAATGATAAAAGGGAAGGTGTCCAATCTAATATTGTGGGCTTGAGAATTCACTGGAAAGAGCACACTTTCATTCAAATTAATTAATTAAAGACCAGAAATCTTTTGAAATTCTGTTAGTGCTGTTAGGACTGCAGGCACAGTATTTTGTGGATCTGATATATACAGTACCATATCATCTGCATATAGAGAAAGTTTCTGTTCACGTCCTTCTCTGATAATCCCCTTTATCTTATAAGCATTTTGACAGTGAACTGCCTTTGGCACAATAGCGATTGCAAAAAGCAGTGGTGACAAGGGCATCCTTGTCTAGTACCACGTTCTTGCTTAAAGTAGTCTGAATGAATGTTGTTACTACAAACTGAAGCTGTTGGACTGGTATACAGTAGTTTGATCCATGCACAAATGTTTGGGCCAAACCCAAATTTCTCCAATATAGTGAAAAGGTAGTTTCATTCAACCATATCAAATGCTTTTTCTGCATTCAATGACATAATATCTCCAGGGTGTTAGACTTTGTGGGTGAATATATTACATTAAACATTTGTGATATTGCTGAAGGAATCACTTTCTCAATCATTCTAACTAGGACTTTGGAGTGTATCTTAACATCATTCATCAGTGAAATTGGTCTGTATGATGCACATTGTAATAAGTCCTTATTTTGTTTAGGAAAGACAGTAATTAATGCTTGGCAAAAAGTTTGAAGTATAATTTTATTGTCTCTAGCTTCTGCAAATGTTGTTAATAAAAGGTAAGATAGCTGAGTTGAGAATTTTTTATAAAATTCAGCAGTTCTTATCGCTGCACTATTCAAGAGGTCGTATCCGTGTCGTACCCTAACCCAATTTGTTTTTCTATGGTTATATTCTTGAATAAAAGCACACTTATTTTGTTATATATGTACTTTTTGTGAATTTGTTTATTTGATATTTGGACTTCAGTGTTTACACACTATACACTCCATGTTAAAATTTTGTCATTAGTACTATAACATGAAAAAAGTTTCTGTTTTAGGTATTTGTTCAACATTTTTTGGGTTTCCCGCATTTTCTGTCATGTGATCATTGTAAACATGGAACACACATGAAATGTATGTGTTCCAGATAATTATATATTATTTACTTGAGCTGGGGGAAACTTTTTGCCCGAGATGAGCTCTGGTGGTGGGGGGTGGGATAGCAAACTGCTTGCTGCTTGTGCTGAGCGACACATTTACAAAACAAAAGACGCTGATAGTAAGGTGCGAATGGATTTAAAGTGGGCCGGGAGTACGTGTTTTGTCGTAGCCTTCAGGGATTCTAGTGTTAATAAGCTTCTTAGCCATAATATCTGGCAATAATATGGAATTAAGGTTAAAGCTAATTTATAAAACAACACGCAACTTTTACTTAAGCTAAGAAAATGTCCTGAAAAATTCAGAAGCGTCTCTCTGACCAAACAGTAAACTTTGCAAGCTTGAATGGCAAAGGTTTCAATCATAGTCTAAAAAGAAAAAAGTAACCTCCTACCTAACAGTGAGGAGACTCACTTAAAAATTTAAGTAACAGTTTCGATTACAAACAGATTGGACTGGCCACATTTTGCACAGCAATTATGCAAAACAAATAACTAGAGGTGTGAGAATCTTGTGACAACAAAAACATTTATTTATATATCACATTTTCATAGAACCAATGTACCTTAAAATGCTTTACAAGATGACAAAGAGAAAGTTTCATGAAAAGAAAAACAAGTAAGATTAAGCAATAAAACTAAGGAATAAGTAACAAAAACTATATAAAAAAGGTAAGGTCAAAAGGCTGAGAGGACAGAAAAAAACAAACAAAAAGAAAAACTTCAGTTAGGCTGGAGAAAAAAGCAAACCCACAGGTGTTTCAAAGCCAAAAAGACTGCCAAGCTCTTCTGGGCATTATACCTAACATAAATGGTCATAAATCAGTTCCCTTTGTTTTCATGCTTCACATGATAGTAGTTGATGATGTTGGTCTTGTGGACAGTTGGGACACATGTCTTTATTCCATCAATGCAGGGGGCTGCATGGTGCTTTGTTCAGGTGGTGGCGGTGCAGATTGCCACTACAGACTGTGGATCCCTGAAGAATACAGTATGACAATTCTATCCCCACATAGTCTATCAGGAATACAACTGATATGTAGCTAAGAAAAAGCCAAATTAAAATAGTGGGTTTATAGCAGTTTTTAATATGTTCCACAATATTAGCCTGATGAATTTCTATTGGTAAAGTATTTTAGATTTTAGGTACATAACTGCAAAGGGCCACCTACCCACTTAAGTATGGCTTTGAGAATTATAAGCAAGCCTCCATTTAAAGATCTAAGGCTACTACGTGAAGTGTTGGGGGAAAGGAAGGATAGAACAAGATTATTTAAAGCTTTATAAACCATTAGTAGTATTTTAAAGTCAATTCTGAATGACACAGGTAACAAACGTAACAACTCTAAAACTGGTGACATGTGCTTATGTTTTCATTTTACAGTTAAGATTCTGGCTGCTGCATTCTGCACTAATTGCAAGATTGAAAGATTGATGTCTTTCTTAGGTAGTTCTGTTAGGAGTGCATTACAATAATCTAGTCGACTAAAAACAAAAGTATGAATTTATTTTTCAGTATCTTGTAAAGTTACATGAGGCCTAACTTGTGTTCACTTAAGTGAAAATGTGTATAATGTGCCTTGGATGCAAAAAGGTAGTTAAAGATTGCGAGTTGTTCCAAAACAGAACTGCTAGTATTAAATCAAGATGCCCACTTTAAAGGTCAGAGGAGCTGCTGCCTGGCATCAAAGGGCCCCATGTGCATGTCCCGAAGAAGGCTGCCTTCTACAGCAAGGTGGTGGCTCTGAGGCTAAAGATCTGCACTGGTATCTGGAAGGTTGCCGGTTCAAATCCCATTACTGCCTGGAGGAGTCTTCCTCTTTTAGACCCTTGAGCAAGGCCCTTACCATAAATATTGCTCTGGGGTTCTGTACAATGGTTAACCCTGCGCCTTGACCTCCTGAGGTCAGGCAAAAAGGCAATTTTCCCCCAAGGGAATTAATACAGTATATCAAAATCAAAAAACACTGTCACTTATGCAGACCAGTAGCACTCTGGATATTCATACACATGTTCTGGGAATGTACTTCAATTCTTGCATTCTGTCTGTTCTGCTGACTAACTTTATAACTCATTAATATTGATTATACTGATTAATCTTTCCTAGCCTTCTGATTATTCCTTATTTCCAACAAAAACTGTAGAACCACATGACCCTTGGTGGCAGATGAATATTTACCCTCTAAACTTGCTATTACAGTGCCTTGCAAAAGTAGTCCTCAGTCTTTGTCCTATTTTATCACATTCCAGTCTGGAATTAAAATGGATTTTAATTCCACATAATAACACATAATTAGTTGATTAGCATCCACCTGTGTCCAATCAAAGTGTCATGTGACAGGTTCTGAAAAGTCCCTGACTCTGCAACACCAATAAGCAAGCAACATGAAAACCAAGGAGCAATCCAAACAGATCAAAGACAAAGTTGCAGAAAAGTATAGATAAGGGTTGGATTATAAAACATATCCCAAACATTGAAAATCCAATGGAGCACCATTAAATCTATTATAACAAAACAGAAGGAATATGGCACCACTACAAACTTGACAAGAGAAGCCCAACCACCAAAACTCACAGACCAGGCAAGGACGGTAATAATAAGAGATGCAACAGAGACACCAAGGATAACACTGATGGAGAAGCAAAGATCCACAGCGGAGATGGGAATGTCTGTCCAAAGGACCACTTGAAGCCATACAGAGTTGCCAGAAAAAAGCGATTATTTAAAGAAAAAAACAAGAAAGCATGTTTGGAGTCTGCCAAACAGAATGTGGTGTGCTCCCCAAGCACATGGAAAAAGATTCTCTGCTTAGATAAGACTAAAAATGAACATTTTGCCCATTATGGGAAACACCATTTGTGGCACAAACTCAATACTTCCACTGTCAAGGACAGTGTGTAAAATAAGAAATCCTAAAGCTATTGTTTAAGAAAGGTAGCTGCTAAGACTTTAACCTTGACAGATGGTTATAAAGTAACTATTCATTTGAGTGGCCTGGTATCTCCTGTGTGGGTCCTCCTAGTCTTGAGTCGAATGGTGGGAACTGAACACTAAATAGGTTTTAGACACCTGCATAGGATTTGAAGTAATGATGGTCAGTTTCGGTCAGATAATGGACATTAGGTAATAGTGGTCTGAAGAGCAAGAAGGAGAAGAATATTTTGCATAGATAATAAGAAATGTAATATAAACTGATTCACTTCCAAATGCTTGCACCATGGTGAAGTCTCTTTGTTACATTGTTGTGTAATATAAGGATTGCGGTGTAGGAATCAAACTTCCTCCTGCTTGTCTTTGCTTAACCCAAATGACCCTAAACATACTATTAAAGCTACACTGTAGTGGTTAAAGGGGAAATATTTAAATGTCTTTGAAATGCCTAGTCAAATAACAAACCTCAATACAATTGAGAATCAGCAGGATGACTTGAAGATTACTTTACACCAAAGCATCCCATCTAAATTAAAGGAGATGGACCATTTTGCCTTAAGGAATGGGTGAAAATCCCTGTGGTTGGATGTACTAAGCTAATAGAGATATTCATCAAGATTTGCAGCTGTAATAGAAGAAAAAGGTGGCTCTACAAAGTACTGATTTTGGGGGATGAATACCTATGCACATTCATTGTCTGTGTCAAAATAACTGATATTTTATACCTTTAAATTGGTAGGCATTGTTGTGTAAATCAAATGGTGCTAATCCCTCCAAAATCCATTTTCATTTCAGTTTGAATGCAAAAAAACAAGAAAACTCCAAGGGAGATGAATACTTTCACAAGTCACAGTATACATTCAATTATAATGATGTCTTACCTTCTGCTTCACTATGATACCAACTGGGTCAAGAAGTACTAATGTCTCACAGTTGGAAACCAGAATCAACATTATACACATGCTTTGTAAGGCATCATATTGTTAATTACCAATTAATTCAGTGTGGCCCCGAAATTTTTTTCCTCAATCATTTCATGGAATTTAGTTTTTTAAAAAATGTATGCCTGGGGATTATCCTGTGACCTTAAATTGCATTATTTGTTCCTTGAGCACCAAAGGTACATTGCATGCATATGTTTTGGAATGTTTTGGCTTCTCATGGGCTCACCACCTATGGGAGGGGCCAAGGAGGTCAAGTGCAGTGTGAGTTGGGTGGTGGCCGAAGGCGGGGACCTTGGCGGTCTGATCCTTGGCTACAGAAACTGGCTCTTGGGACGTGGAATGTCACCACTCTGAAGGGGAAGGAGCCTGAGCTAGTGCGCGAGGTCAAGAGGTTCCGGCTAGATATAGTCGGACTCACCTCGACGCACAGCTTGGACTCTGGAACCAAACTCCTTGAGAAGGGCTGGACACTCTACCACTCTGGAGTTGCCCCCGGTGAGAGGCACCAAGCAGGTGTGGGCATACTTATTGCCCCCCGACTTGGAGCCTGTGCATTGGGGTTTACCCCGGTGGACGAGAGGGTGGCCTCCCTCTGCCTTCGGGTTGGGGGAAGGGTCCTGACTGTTGTTTGTGCGTATGCACCGCATGGCAGTTTGGAGTATCCACCCTTTTTGGAGTCTCTGGAGGGGGTGCTAGAGGGCGTACCTTCTGGGGACTCCCTTGTACTGCTGGGAGACTTCAATGCTCATGTGGGCAATGACAATGAGACCTGGAAGGGCGTGATTGGGAGGAATGGCCCCCCTGATCTGAACCCGAGCGATGTTTTGTTATTGGACTTCTGTGCTCGTCACGGATTCACCATAACGAACACCATGTTCAAGCATAAGGGTGTTCATATGTGCACTTGGCACCAGGACACCCTAGGCCTCAATTCGATGATCGACTTTGTGGTCGTGTCATCGGACTTGCAGCCACATGTCTTGGACACTCGGGTGAAAAGAGGGGCGGAGCTGTCAACTGATCACCACCTAGTGGTGAGTTGGCTTCGATGGTGGGGGAGGATGCCGGTCAGGCCTGGTAGGCCCAAACGTGTTGTGAGGGTCTGCTAGGAACGGCTGGCAGAGTCCCCTGTCAGAAGTAGCAGAACTTCGACCACGTCCCGAGGAAGGTGGGGGACATTCAGTCCAAATGGGCCATGTTCCGTGCCTCTATTGTTGAGGCGGCTGACCGGAGCTGTGGCCGTAAGGTGGTCGGTGCCTGTCGTGGCGGCAATCCCCGAACCCGTTGGTGGACACTGGCGGTGAAGGATGCCGTCAAGCTGAAGAAGGAGTCCTATAGGACATTTTTGTCCTGTGGGTCTCTTGAGGTAGCTGATAGGTACCGGCAGGCCAAGCGGAATGTGGCTTCGGTGGTTGCTGAGGCAAATACTTGGGCATGGGAGTAGTTTGGAGAGGCCATGGAGAACGATGTCCGATTTCTCTGGAGGGGGAAGCAGTGCAGTGTCAACACCGTATATGGTGGGGATGGTGCGCTGCTGACCTCGACTGGGGACGTTGTGGGTCGGTGGGGGGAGTACTTTGAAGACCTCTTTGAAGACCTTTTTAAAAAGGGGGACTGGAGGGTGTGTTCCAACTACAGAGGGATCACACTCCTCAGCCTCCCTCGAAAAGTCTATTCGGGGGTTCTGGAGAGGAGGGTCCATCGGATAGTCGAACCTCGGATTCTGGAGGAACAGTGTGGTTTTCGTCCTGGTCGCGGAACAGTGGACCAGCTCTACACCCTTAGCAGAATCCTGGAGGGTGCATGGGAGTTTGCCCAAAAAGTCTACATGTGTTTTGTGGACTTGGAAAAGGCATTCGACCGTGTCCCTCGGGGAGTTCTGTGGGGGGTGCTCCGGGAGTATGGGGTACCGGACCCCCTGATAACTGCTGTTCGGGCCCTGTACAACCAGTATCAGAGCTTGGTCCGCATTGCCCATTTCCAGTGAGAGTTGGACTCCGCCAGGGCTGCCCTTTGTCACCGATTCTGTTCATAATTTTTATGGACAGAATTTCTAGGCACAGCCAGGGTGTTGAAGGGGTCCGGTTTGGTGGACTCAGGATTGGGTCACTGCTTTTTGCAGATGATGTTGTCCTGTTTGCTTCATCAGGCCGTGATCTTCAGCTCTCTCTGGAACGGTTCGCAGCTGAGTGTGAAGCGGGTGGGATGAGAATCAGCACCTCCAAATCCGAGACCATGGTCCTCAGCCAGAAAAAGGGTGGAGTGCCCTCTCAGGGTTGGGGGAGAGATCCTGCCCCAAGTGGAGGAGTTCAAGTATCTCGGGGTCTTGTTCACGAGTGAGGAAAGAATGGACCATGAGATCGACAGGCGGATCGGTGCGGCATCCGCAGTGATGCGGGCTCTGCATCGGTCTGTCATGGTGAAAAAAGAGCTGAGCCATAAGGCAAAGCTCTCAATTTACCAGTTGATCTACGTTCCTACCATCACCGATGGTCATGAGCTATGGGTAGTGACCGAAAGAATGAGATCGTAAATACAAGCGGCTGAAATGAGTTTCCTCTGCAGGGTGTCTGGGCTTTCCCTTACAGATAGGGTGAGAAGCTCAGTCATCCGTGAGGTGTTCAGAGTAGAGCCGCTACTCCTCTGCATCGAGAGGAGTCAGATGAGGTGGCTCGGGCATCTGATCAGGATGCCTCCTGGACGCCTCCCTGGTGAGGTGTTCCGGGCACGTCCAACCGGGAGGAGGCGCTGAGGAAGACCCAGGACACGCTGGAGGGACTATGTCTCCTGGCTGGCCTGGGAACGCCTTGGGATTCTCCCGGAAGAGCTGGAAGAAGTGGCCGGGGAGAGGGAAGTCTGGGCCTCTCTGCTTAAGCTGCTGCCCCCGCGACCCAACCCCGGATAAGCGGAAGAGGATGGATGGATGGATGGATGTTTTGGACTGGCCTTCTAAACTCAGTTTATGGTCAGGTGTGTCTGATTTTCTTACTTCAGTTCTCTTAATTAACATTCCCTTGCTTCTCCACTTTTTTCATTTCATTAATCTGTTATCCAGCAGAGGCTATTGGCATTAGAGATAATCACTGGTAAAGTTACCCATGTCTCTTGCGGGAAATTTCCAGCTTCCTTTTCTCATTTTATCTAAAATGTCTTCTTTATTAATTTGATCCTCTTAAAAAAACTTGGCACCAATGATTAACAGGGTGTCTGGCTCTTATATTAAAAAAATGTGAAAAAATTAGCTGATACAATACAGCTAGTCTGAGCATAAAAGCCCCTTGGCCCTGGCTGTAGCCCTAATCCTTGGCTTTTCTTCTGCTTAATAGGGTCTATACTATGCGGTTTCCTTGCTAACTGGTTTGTATGGGTTAATTTGTTGTTTTTCTCATTTTGAATGTGGCAGGGTTGGGTTGTTTTACAGGGTGCAGGTGGGAGAGGAGTGTTTGCTGAGCATTTCTTTTTTGTTTAATTCTAATCAAAATGTGTTATATTTTCCTTTAAAGTATTGGCTTCTGTATTTCAATACACATTTTAATACACAGTGACAAAAACTTTGACAGTATCACAGTAGAAAACTCTGGACTGTCATTCATTCAGTGTTTGGAAACCCTCTCTTCTTAATTTAAGTTAAATCAATAGGTCATCCAGCTTTAAAACTGGAAAATGGCACTCCGTGGTGAAACTGGTTAAGTGCTTTGTACACAGTAATCTGTGTCATTACCTTGCCTCTTAACTCCTAATCATCTAAGCATAAATGTAGTGGTTAGACGGCCTTTTGCTGTTATGCACCAAAAATCAGGAATACTTTACCAACACATATATGCCAAACTAGAACCGTGGATCATTTTAGAAAACTCCTGGAACCCACTTTTTTCTGTGGTGGCATTTTGCAACCCAACCAACTGATTAAAGCACTAGGCAACCACCTGTAACGCTCAAATAAAGGTGGTTGCCAGGCTGTCCATGAGACTCACTGTGCCAAATTATCTGGGAAAAGCCTGGAAAAGATAAGGAATGACTTAAGAACATACACAGAATGCCTAGTGTGGGCTGCGTAGTATTTTGGCCATGGAACTCCTGTAGAATTTATTTCTATTTTTTTGTTCTGTCTTCTAATTAACTACTATCATCAGGCTCATCTTTAGAGAAGTATAATATGATGTTACATATAAGGGCTCTACTTTACTACTAATTATGTATTGATGTTATGAAAAAACATTGATTTATTTGTACTTATCATCATTACTCTTACCTAATTGTATTCGGTTTTGTTTTCTTTTAGCTATTTCTTTGACATCTTGTAAAGCACCTTGAGCTGCACCCTGTGTATAAATTGGGTCATAAAAATAAATGTTTTTGTTTGTTTAAGCAAGATTTGGAGAGATCAGGATCTGTTCCAGAAAGCGAGATTAGATAATCACAGATCTCAGGAGGAATTCTGATTTGCTATTGTGTGATATTGCACAAGCAGATTAGCTGGTTCCATAACAGCAGATTTCAATTGGCTCACACAGTCCCAGATGGGATGATCCTAATTAAGATGCATTCCTGGCAAAATGTACCTCTGTCGATATTACTTTGGTTGAAGTAATATTAGCCCTCATAAGGGAATTGCATTCCATTTTTGCAATTTTATTATCATTAAAATAGTGTAAGTAATACCCAAGACAAAAGGTGTTCAATATACACAAAGCTATTCTAATTGTTACTGTGAAACCCAAGACACTAGATGTTCAATATAAACAAAGTTATTCTAATGGTTACTGTGAAAGATGTTGAATGTTAACCTTGCCTGCACTGAACCCTGTATTTGTTGGTGATTATACAGTATGAATATGGAAAGTAAAGGTTAATTACTTCCATGTATATATATATATATATATATATATATATATATACAGTCCCTGAACAAAAGTCTTGTCGCTTGTGTACAAATTGACCTGAAGTGCCGCTAAATTATAGTTCTAATCAAGATTTTGTTAAAAGAAATGGGTCATTTTAATCCCATCAGCTTTTGTAATAATGTTTCAGTGCAAAATGAAACTGACAAAAAGTATTCTAATATTCACAGCTTGGTAAAGCCCATTTGAGTCAATTTTTGGCAAGACATAAGTGTTGTCGCCTTGTCATATGAGCTTCACCTGTGACTAATAATGGATCAATTAGGTCTCAGGTGTGTATAAAAAGAACCCCAGTACACTAGACCTTCACATCAACTGCAACTAGACCTCTGCAAACATGCCTAAGATTCACCCTGAGACTAAAGTGCTGATTATCAAGAGGATGAAGACCAAATCCACTGCTGATGTGGCAAACACCTTCAATGTGTCTCAGCGTCAAGTTCAGAGGATAAAAAAAACATTTGAAGAGACTGGAGATGTTTTTGACAAGCCCAGGTCAGGAAGACCCTGCAAGACAACTGCTCGAGAGGACCGTTTGTTGGCTTGAAAATCCAAGGCCAGCCCATTTTCCACTGCAGCAGAGCTCCACGAGACCTGGTCACCTGAAGTCCCCGTGTCAACCAGAACAGTTTGTCAGATTCTGTCTCGAAATGGCCTCCATGGTCGAATCAGTGCCCATAAGCCAGCACTAAACAAAAGACAATTGAAAAACCGTGTGGCATTTGCCAAGGCCCACAGCCTGCTAAAAGGATGGACAGTGGAAAAGTGGCAGAAGGTGGATTTTTCAGATGAATCTTCTGTTGAATTACACCACAGTCACCGCAAATATTGCAGGAGACCTACTGGAACCCGCATGGAGCCGAGATTTACCCAGAAAACAGTGAAGTTTGGTGGAGGCAAAATCATGGTCTGGGGTTACATCCAGTATGGGGGTATGCAAGGGATCTGCAGGGTGGAAGGCAACATCAATAGTCTAAAATACCAAGAAATTTTAGCTACCTCTTATATTCCCAACCATACAAAAGGCCAAATTCTGCAGCAGGATGGTGCTCCATCGCATACGTCCATCTCCACATAAAAGTTCCTTAAAGCGAAGAAGATCAAGATGCTCCAGGATTGCCCAGCCCAGTCACCAGACATGAACATCACTAAGCATATGTGGGGTAGGATGAAAGAGGAAGCATGGAAGACAAAACCAAGGAATATTGATGAACTCTGGGAGGCATGCAAGATTGTTTTCTTTGCTATTCCTGATGACTTCATCAATAAATTGTATGAATCCTTGCCAAACCTAATGGATGCTGTCCTTCAAGCTCATGGAAGTCATACAAGATATTAAATTTGGATCTCACAGCAACACTACTTAATTTGCTGACATATTTTTGGATTTGCAGTAAAGTTGTTCATTTTCTGTATAGGCGACAACTTATGTCTTTTGACCTTTCTGTCTTGATTAAATGATACATCTTTTTTCAGTGAAACTAATTTATTTCAGTGCATTAAACATCATTTGGGAGGGCTTTAGCTTTTCATATGAGCTATTTCTAACACCAGTTGATTAATTAAAAGTCAGGTTAATAGCAGGAGTTTCTACAAAATAGAGAAGCGACAAGACTTTTGTCAGGGACTGTATATGCCACAGGAGACTCACAGTACCCACTCTTGGAATAATAACTTACCCACTTCAAACCCGTGACCCCAGATTTTTGGCATCAACATCTGCACAGCACTTATGTGAGTATTATCTCAAATTATTTTAAGAATATGTAACAAGACACTTTGATATTTCTACTTCAATGTAATAGGAACCACAGCATAAAGAGAAGTCTGTACATTGCAACAGGCACATATGTCGTAAATGTAGGAAAGACGGTCCTTAAGATGTGTGGCAACCATTCACATTTTAATTTGATGATTGCATATAGTGGGGAACTGACCTCTCTGTACTTTTCTTTCCTCTGCATGTCCTGGAGTACAAAAGAAACACCACCATATACCAAAATGTAGAGATTGAGCAAGATCGGAAAAAAACCAATCCGGTCACTGATTACAACCACAAAAAGGCATGCGGATTAATATAAATAATATGAATAGTGGTTTATCAATGCCATAATGTTTACCAAAATGTGCTATACAGGTCATAAAATTAATTATTCTAAATATCATATATACCTATGTCTCTGTTTTTTGTCAGTGCGGCTTTGACATCATGGACCATAAGGTGTATACTAATTCAGTGTGTAGCCGCTGAAGCATAAGGCAAGATCAAGCATCTCGGTCCAAAAGTTCGTTTTAAAAATATTTAGTGTTAAAAGCAAATAATTCACACAAGAATAAAGGAAAAATAGTTAAACACATAGAATAAAAGGCAAAAAAAAAAGAAAAAATGTATCTTCTCTAAACTTATTTAAGTTATTTCTATACTTAAAAGTTCATAGTTTCTTCTTCTGTATGCTATAAGCATTTGGCTTCATGCTTATATAAGCGTGTTATCTTTACGTGTTACTTCACATACTCAAAGAGCCCTTAGGCACGGGCACAAGCACATTTAAAACTGTATACCATTTATGCCTTACACACGGCAAGGCTGTCACTAACTGAAGAATAATGTTTACTCAAAGCTGTTAGAAATGGCAAGAATATACCAAAACAATTCTACTTATGGGGGTTTTAGGAACCTCCCATAGATTATGCATTGTCATCTAGTAAGTTATTTATGAATCTTAAATAACTATGAAAATGGCTCTTACACAGTGTGAGCAGAAACACTCAATAAAACTGGATTAAAAAATTTAAGTGATAATGAGATACGAAGAAGGCAGATTCACTAGTGTTTGTGTGTCAGCTTTTATCCACCCACATCAGAGAATTTCCAGTTGCACTGTCAAAAACACCACTCACATCCAAAGTTATTCCCAGTTTTAAATTAAAACCAACAGCATCAGATATGGGTGGTTGGGGGTTAGACAAGACAAGACGTTAATGGAGAGATGTGAAGGGATTTAATGTGGGCCAGGTTTATGAGTTTTTTCGTAGGCTTTGGTAATTCTATTGTTAAAGGCAAGGGACCAGACAGATCGTATGAAGGTTGTTAGTTTGTTACAGTGAAACTATTATTAGTTATTAGCTCAAAACTGTTGAAGTTGTTCAAATGTGAGTATTTAATTACATTACAAACCATTACATATAAGCATGAGCAGCAAACAAATTGCTCAGAAAGAAAAGAAAAAGGACAAAGGATAAGGCAGCAAAAATTCCACCAAAGTCTAAACCGGCCTCAAGTTCATGGTATGGCCTGCTAGAGACTGACCTGGAAGAAATGGGCAAAGGTACAGATCTGCCAGGACTTGACGCTGCAGCATTGGCTCCAGCTGAGAGTGCAAGTGGGACGGAAACTGTGAGCAAGGCGGGCAAGGAATATTCGTCATAGATTCCAGGTGGATTATTGAAGTCAAGCATGACCTTTTCTGTCAAAAGCTAGTAATATCCCCCGTGAATCAATAGCATCATCACCCACTGGACACACAACTCCGGCTACGGAGTGTAGAGAAGATCAAAATGCACTGCCCGAGTTGAAGATAATGATTGCCACATTATGGGTTGAAGGCATAAATGACAAAGAGTGATTTAAAAAAGATGTTACGGATATAAGGGATATAAAGAAATAAATAAAGGACCTGAACAAGAAAAATGATAAACAATCTCAGAATATAAAAGACCTCACGTATAGACGATTCGTACACACAAAAATGTTGCGCATGCCCATTTCCACGCACACTTCAAGATGTATACAAACTAAACTTTGCATAAAGAAATGCACATTTTCATGGCAGCCTCACATTGTACAGTTTCTGTTCAGTTTCAGATTTTCATCAATGATGCAGGATTTCTCAAATACACCAAAATTAATTGCATATCATTTACAAATTTAAGGCACTTGATTGCAATTATTCTGTAACAATATAATGGTGCATGGAATGGCCAAACTATTCCAACTACCATAGCTGCTTTGGTGTTGTTAACATCGCAAATGGAAGAATTAGAAGAGAGTGCATATTTATAGATGATGATGAGTGGCTCTTAAGTCAATTTAGATTTTCAAGAGCTATCCTCTTGGAGCTGTGTGCTGAATTGGCACCAGCTTTACAAAGGTAGACTTTGAGGAATTCTGCTCTACTTGCTCCTTTCCAAGTTCTGCCCACTGTCACACACGAGCAACTAGGGAGCAGCTATAGGACTCGATGAGCCACGGGAAACCGCAAGACAGGGGGACTGCGACAGTGTGCTAACCGCTCTCTCTTTATTTGAACAGGAAAGACGAGAAAACAGCACCTTGAACTCTTCTCTAAAGCCACATGTCCGGGCCGCTTCAGGGTTCCTTTGTTACCTCAGGTCCCTTTCAGATGACGTCAAACCCATCCCAAGATACTCAGCGTCTTCTTTCCCAGCATTTCCACCTCATAAAATGTCCGTAATCTCCCTACTGGTTGTCTTTTGTGTAACCCATGACTGACCATTCTACTTATTTTGAGCATGCTTTACACTATACATGGATGGAATCCTCAACCTTTAAATTTGGTCTCTGTGTTTTCTTCACACCACCCTTGGGTTTTTAGCAACAGGAGCTTTTTAATGTGAACTTACTGACTGATTGGGTATTTTACAGTCATCCCCGAGTCGCACCATGCCAGCTGTATGGGATGGTATTATCCACTTGTCATCCGGATATATAAGACTAGCAGAATACCCGCGCTTCGCAGCGGAGAAATAGTGTGTTAAAGAAGGTACGAAAAAGAAAAGGAAAAATTTTAAAAATAACGTAACATAATTGTTAATGTAATTGTTTTGTCATTGATATGAGTGTTGCTCTCATATCTATCTATATACAGTATATATATATCTCTATCTATCTATCTATCTATATATATATATATATATACCCGCGCTTGGCAGCGGAGAAGTAGTGTGTTAAAGAAGGAAAGAGAAAGAAAAGGAAACATTTTGAAAATAACGTAACATGATTGTCAATGTAATTGTTTTGTCACTGTTATGAGTGTCGCTGTGATATATATATATAGCAAAATACCAGCTCAGCGATGTCATGTGTTAAAGAAGTTATGAAAAGAAAAGGAAACATTTTAAAAATAATGTAACATGATTGTCAAAGTAATTGTTTTGTGTATTTGGCGGCAGCGTCACAAAGTTGTTTTCGGTAGCTGCATCAGAAAATGTACCATGACGTCTGACACGACTCCTTTTTACTGTTTTCTCACAGCTTGGATTGCTGCTGTCATATATATACACACACACACACATACATACATATATATATATACATATATATACACATACATATCTTCATATACATACACATATATATACATATATAAATATATATATATACACACATACCTATCTACATCATATATACACACACATACATACACACAAATTATATATATGTGTGTATGTATGTATGTATGTATGTATGTATGTATGTATGTGTATGTGTGTGTGTGTGTATATATATATATATATATATATATATATATACACATATATATATATATATATATATATATATATATATATATATATATACACATACATACATATATATACACATATATCATATCACTTGTGTGTATGTTTGTATGTGTCTATATGTGTGTGTATAGCTTTGGTCACTGAGTGCAAGGGAAAAAAAAAATATAGTCTATAAGATGTTAAACAGTAAAACATTGACGTTTTAAGAAGTACAGGTACAATGAGCACTACTGGAGTGGTTGCGGGTAAACTACATTTTAAAGACGGTGTAACACAACAGGTAAGTAACTAACAGCAGCTAAAATATATATGGATCATCTCTCGGTAGTAGATCCCTTTTGAAAGGCGCTGCACGACGGCTGTGGTATAGAAATTACATTTTCTATGTGAATGTTCAAATTTGTGCCTCTGGTAATGTGCCTTACCGGCATTTAAAGAAAATTAGTTTTGTGTCCTCTGCAGTGTTAAGAGAGAAAGGCTTTGGTTTGGGATAAAAGGAAAAAAGGTGTAAAGAAAGGAAAGTTGCCTTTTTCTTTTATATAGTATAGAGAGATGTGTTCACTGACGTTATGATCGCCTTTTGGGGACAGTCGTAGTGGGTCTTGTGTAGACAGACTGGTGAGACGTCCCCGCCATTAATCGGCTGTGATGGCACTGTCAGTCCTCCAATCCTGTGCGTGTCTTCATAATCCGAGCTGAGGACCTCATAATCGTATACGCGCAAAAGAAAGCGCGAATCGCCTTAATATTATTTTGCCGTGGTGTAGAAAACGGGTCCCGAGTTTGCACTTGTCTGGGCTATAGCGCAGGGGGAGGATGAAAAAAATTAAAAGTGCTCACTTTGACTTAAGGCAGAAGCGCAGTCAGCGTCTCAAAGGCCAGCACAGCTATGCACGCGCGCTGGCTGCTTGACTTTTGAAGGGCAGGAGACCACAGTTTTTGCAGACACGTTCATGATATCAAAAGTCTCAGCTCTTTGGAGGTCATTCATATATTATATGATAGATATATATATATATATATTATATGATATATATATATATATATATAGATATATATATATATATATATATATATATATATATACTAGCAAAATACCAGCCAGAGGAGAAGTAGTGTGTTAAAGAAGCAATGAAAAGAAAAGGAAACATTTTGAAAATAACGTAACCTGATTGTCAATGTAATTGTTTTGTCACTGTTGTGAGTGATGAGTGTTGTTGTCATATATATATATATATATATATATATATATATAAATTTACACACACACACATAAACATATATATATATATATACATATCTATACATATACACATATATACATACATATATATCTACATATATATACACACACATATATACACACATATACATACATACACACACATACATACACACAAATACATATATATATATATATATACATACATACATACACACACACATATATAAACATATATATACATATACATACATATCTGGGCGGCTTGGTGGCGCAGTGGTAGCTGCTGCCTCGCAGTTAGGAGACCGGGTTCGCTTCCGGGTCCTCCCTGCGTGGAGTTTGCATGTTCTCCCGTGTCTGCGTGGGTTTCCTCCGGGCGCTCCGGTTTCCTCCCACAATCCAAAGACATGCAGGTTAGGTGGATTGGCGATTCTAACTTGGCCCTAGTGTGTGCTTGGTGTGTGGGTGTGTTTGTGTGTGTCCTGCGGTGGGTTGGCACCCTGCCCAGGATTGGTTCCTGCAGACCCCCGTGACCCTGTATTTGGATTCAGCGGGTTGGGAAATGGATGGATGGACATACATATCTACATATATACACACACAGCTATTTCGTATCAGTGCAATACGCTGTTACGTGCAATAACAAATCAAATCATTCAGTTGTCTTTGCTCATATGTCATTTTAGAGCTGGACGCCTGGCATCTTTTTTTGGCCACAAGTTCGTTTCTGTTTGGTGTGAGGTTCTGTGTTGTGGAGATTCTCAGGATGGATTGCAGGTGCTCATCAGTGAGGCGACTCCTGTGTGCTGTTTTGTTAGTCTTTATCACTGAGAAGAGCTTCTCACACAGATATGTGCTACCAAACATGCACAAGGTTCGAGCCGCATGTAGACGGACTTTTTTTGTTCTTCAAAGTCACCAAAGCGCCGTGCAAACTCAGTGCGCAATAACTGTAGTAAGCGGTAAGTGTTCGGCAAGGCAGCTGAAGCGCTGCATTATGGGATCTGTAGTTTATTGTGTTACCAGCGCTTCATATACCCGGGCTTTAATAACAATAATACAGTATATAAAATGATCTCGGGCGGATATAATTACACGCCGGGCGGATGTGGCCCGGCCCTTGAGTTTGACACATATGGACTAAATAGAACTTGAAAAGATATATTTTTCAAATGTGATCGCGCAATTCAGATAGAGTTGACGCAAGACTACAGCCTGCATGCCTCAATGAGTCATCCTCCCCTCGCTCTTACTTTTTTACCGTTCATCTAATGAATACACTGAGTATGGCTTTACCAAAACAATCATTGATGGCGAATAAAGTATCCATTATTCGAGTATGTAGAGCGGGATATATATATATATATACATATATATATACCCGTATCGCAGCGGAGAAGTAGTGTGTTAAAAAGGTAGAAAAGAAAAGGGAACATTTTAAAAATAACGTAACATGACTGTCAATATACAGTATTTGTTTTGTGAGTGTTACTGAGTGTTGCTGTCATCAAGGATTTGATTATCATTATTTCTTTCAATCAGGTTCGTATTTGTAGGATGTGTTGTGTTCAAGTTACATTTCGTGTTTGTCAATCGTCGTAAAGATGACAGGTTTCATTCATCGATTTATTTCTTACTGCATCAATAAACAGCTCGTCTTCTTCTTTATCTGAGACCTGACACACTGCATGCACGGGTTTTTTTTACACTGTCTTCCTTTAGCGGGACATTGACTTTTTCCACCGTGTGCTTTGTTTCCACAGTAGCTGCATTTATGAATATGCTTATCAGACGCTTCATATTTTTGCTGCCTTTTCAATTGTGTAATTGGTTTTGTTCAGCTCTTTGGAACTGTTGCTTTTATCTGTGCACTGCGTCAGTTCACGTGAGCCACTCGGTGTACTTGCATCGAAGGTTCCCAGCTGTGCTGGTGCCATCTCGTGCTATGTCCATAGCTTTATTTAATGTTACCTTAGTCCTGGCACTTAAAACTTTCTCTCGCAGTTTCGCTGAGTTTGTGTCAAACACCCCCCTGACCATCTCATCTTCCTCTCCATAAGCACAGTCCTTCACCCGTGAATATTTACCCGTGGCAGTTTGCTATTGGATTGCGCTGACGGACGGCCTTATATGGGCAGGCACTAAATTACAAACGCCAGCGCAGCCTGTCTATGAACTTAATTTAAAGTGTAGGTTTACATCGTGCTTTGTTTCCGAAGTAGCAGAACTCATGAATATGGTTGTATATGTCACTCGCTCGCTTCTTATTGTTTCGCTGCCTTCTCAATTATATAATGCATGTTTTCTTCAGCGCTTTTTTGAGGTCTTCCTGGTTTTCTATGTACTGCGTGATTACGTGGGAGGCGTGATGATACCCTCTTTAACACACTACTTCTCCGCTGCGAAGCGCGGGTATTCTGCTAGTATAATAATAAAAGTCAAAGCCCTCACTGACTGACTCATCACTAATTCTCCAACTTCCCATGTAGGTAGAAGGCTAAAATTTGGCAGGCGCATTCCTTACAGCTTACTTACAAAGGTTAAGTAGGTTTCATTTCAAAATTCTATGCGTAACGGTCATAACGGTCAACAACGTCGCCATATTGAACTTTCTTATTCATGGCCCCATCTTCACAAAATTTGGTAGGCGGCGTCCTTGCGGTAACCGAAACCAATATACATACTTATTTCGGTGGTATGATGCCACTGTCAGCCGCCATATTGAACTTTCCAACATCACTAATTCTCCAACTTCCCGTGTAGGTAGAAGGCTGAAATTTGGCAGGCTCATTCCTTACAGCTTACTTACAAAAGTTAAGCAGGTTTCATTTCAAAATTCTATGTGTAATGGTCATAACGGTCAACACCGTCTGCCATGTTGAACTTTCTTATTTATGGCCCCATCTTCTCGAAATTTGGTAGGCGGCTTCCCTGAACTAACCGAAACCAATGTACGTACTTGTTTCGGTGGTATGATGCCACTGTCAGCCGCCATATTGAACTTTTCAACAGTCTTTGTTACTTATGGGCCCATGTTCAAGAAATTTGGTACACGGGTTCCCAACGCTAACTGAATCCTACTTACGTACATATATACGTCCATAGCCTGCACCTCGGTCACCGTGTGAGGTGGCGTTGGGTCCCCCATCCCAACGCCTTCCACGTTGTTGGCTGCCTGCCTATATAAGGCCGTCCGTCGCTCCGGTCTCTACATTCCCTTCCTTGCTTCGCCACAGGATTCACATCTCCCTACTGATAACTACAGCCTTTTTGTTTAATCCACGGCTTCTCCGCTGTTTTATTGTTTGTTTATTACAATTATAGTTATTGTGTAGGTATTTTAGACTTACTTTACACTGCTCAGGTACCCATTTCCTTTATCGTTCCAACCCCCATTATCATGTCTATCAAGATGATCACTATCAATCAAAGAACTGTCACTTACCGAGTGGTTTCCATGCCCGTAGATGGCACCTACCTTTTCCATTCTCTTTGTTACATATTGCACGGTCATATCAGGCTCACTCTTGATATCCTGAGGAAGATTTTGTCTTATGTATTGAATGACTGGGACAGGTTCAAGGTGTGGACTGATGACGGTACAGAAGATAATTATACTACACAGGAGCACTATAAGAGTGAAATGCTTAAGCCCTTCACCTACGGTTCTGCATGTGAGTTGATGGCTGCCATTGAATTTTTTGGTTGTCGCTTTCAAGTGTACCGAAATGGCCAAATATTTTACACCTTTCGAAACTGCCAATGCCTCTTAAACATCTTAGATTGACAGGTGACGATTTCAGTAGTGGACACTTTGATGTTTATGAATGTTTAAACTCTCAAAAGCTGGATGTGAAGTTATCAATGAAACCGGTTGTATACTTACAACGCTTGACAGATGCCGAATGTCTCTTCAACACAAGTCCTACAAATACTGTCGTAATTGAAACAAACCATGAAACTCACACCGATTATGACAGCAGCAATCCAAGCTGTGAGATTTGAGACAAGATTACTGTTCACATGGACAACTGTAAGTTACATGCTCAAGAGTAAGCTCAGCGCACAGCTTGGTCATGTTACAACCGGAGGGCCGAACTGACAACATGGTATACAAAGAGATCCTTAACAAATAATTATTGGCATATTTTCCCTCAGTTTCTCCTTAATAAAAATTTTAATGCAGTACTTCGCCGTTGCGAAGCGCGGGTATTTTGCTATATGTATATATATATATATGTGTGTGTATGTATGTATGTATGTATGTATATGTATGTATGTATATGTATATATATATACATATATATATATATATATATATATATATATATATATATATATATATATATAGACTCAAACCCATTATGACAGCAGCAATCCAAGCTGTGAGAAAACAGTAAAAAGGAGGCGTGTCAGATGTCGTGGTACATTTTCTGATGCAGCTAGACAAAAACAACTTTGTGACGCTGCCGCCAAATACACAAAACAATTACTTTGACAATCATGTTACATTATTTTTAAAATGTTTCCCTTTCTTTTTCATAACTTCTTTAACACACAACATCGCAACGAAGCACGGGAATTTTGCTATATATATATATATATATATATATATATGAACTCATAACAGTGACAAAACAATTACATTGACAATCATGTTACATTATTTTTAAAATGTATCCTTTTCTTTTTCTTTCCTTCTTTAACACGCTACTTCTCCGCTGCGAAGCGCGGGTATTTTGCTAGTAACAAAATAAATGTTCTTTTATTAAAAAAAAAAGAAACCAGATTAGCATAGAACGCTGACACAATCGCTTTTGGTAGAATAGCGGTAAGAACTGCTGACTCATAATAAAGAGGTCGTGGGTTAGATCCTGGCTGCTTCCCAGAATTAACGTTGTTGAGTAGTGAACTGCTGTTATTGTTAATATTAAACAATAAAAACATAAATTTGATTTGAGTCTGTAACTGCCGGTGTAAATTTATGGTACTTGTAAAGATTAGCTATTTTTTTTTTTTATTTAGTTTTATTCTCTCAGTCGCGTTCATGCTCCCCCTGCTCTGACACTGCTGTTTTCAAATAAAGATGTGCTATAACAGAGGTGAACTCAGATGAGGATGGGCAGAGCATACTAAGCTCACCAAGGTGTCATGCAAAGTTCTGTTTGTAACTATGTTTTGTGATGGTCTTTATATAAAAAAAAATATAACATCGAATGTTATTATTGATTTATTTACGTATTTTCCTACAGCATAAAGTCATAAGTAAACTGTAGGGCTTCCTCTGTTTGATCGACATGGGCATGCTGACACAGTATATGTGTACTGAAGT
Organism: Polypterus senegalus; assembly: GCF_016835505.1. NCBI lineage: Eukaryota > Metazoa > Chordata > Cladistia > Polypteriformes > Polypteridae > Polypterus > Polypterus senegalus. Next base: position 110,841,290 of record NC_053162.1, on the reverse strand, counting down.
GACTTAAGCTGCAGGTGGAAGCTCCATGTAACTGTTGTTACGGTCCTGCCTTTGTCCAGAGACGGTTTCATAAGATTTATGATCACAGTCTCGGGAAGTATTTCTCGTGTGGGGTGACTGGGATCTTTTCCTGAATAATATCAAACATAGTTGTGAAGGGTGGGACATGGAGGTTCCACCTGCAGCTTTAGTCCCTTTAGTACATATGTACTTTGTGAGCATGCCCGTGTCAATCAAACAGAGGAAGTTCTGCAGTTTACTTGTGACTTTATGCTGTAGGAATATATGTAAATAAATGAAGACTCAAAATTCAAAACTTTTATTTTGGGAAGTGGGAAGGCTTGAACCCGCGGCCTCTTGAATATGAGTCAGCAGTTCCTACTGCTGTACTACCATGACAACAAACCACACTAACCCAATTTCTTTTTCTTCGGTTATAGTCTTGAAAAAATGCAGACTTGTGCTGTTATATTTGTACCTTTTGTTAAAGTGCTTATTTGATATTTTGACTTCAGTCTTCACACATTATACACTTCATGTCAAAATTTAGTTGTTAGTAATAAAACATGAACAAATTTTGTCTTTAAGGAATGTGTTCAAAATTTCTTGCATTTCCTGTCACCCTACACTTAGCGAAAAAAAATCGTAAACCTGACCCAGCTTAAATCCGTTCACACCTCTCTGTCAACGTCTTTTGTGTTGTAAATGTATCGATAAGCACAAGCAGCAAACAGCCTTCTAACCCGACCCCCAACACATGCATTTAATGTGTGTTCTGGGTCTACTTATTCCTACCACATTTTAAGCAAAATTCACTTAAGGTTGTCCCTATACATATGATATTGCAGCATATGTCTGGTTCAGTGAGACTAGGCACTAATAGGCATGGGAGCGGTCTTAAAGAATAATGAATGTGCGGGTAATAAAATTTTTATGCATATTGAATATCTGAAATATACATCGCTAGATATCACAATTATAACTTTTTAAAGTTTACACTATCAACCATGACAGTTCTTTTCTTTGTTAAATATACGAAAACAAGAATAAAAGCACATAAAGACAAAAGGCAACAATTGCACAACATTCGCAAACAACACTTTCATTTAAAAACTACGTTAGTACGCACCATACTCATGAACGCATTACACTCCTAACATAATGCTACCTTTGATATTTTTAATGTAAAAGAAAATATGACACTGAGGAGGAGGTACTTTTTGGAGTGGTTTGCATTGGTGTTCAAAGTTCTTGGCCTACGGTAGTTCAGACTTGCTTTCCTTCAAAATCTAAAAAACAAATTTTATAGTCCATCCCAGTTATTACTTTAAAATAATTTATTCTACAAGAACACCGAGACGTACAGTAAGTTGAAAATATTAATGGTAACTTTTGCAGTAAAGCTTAAAAGTTTGTCTTTACACAGAAAACCATAGTCACATGGAATAAGTTTCCAAGCAGTATGATAGATAATAGTACTTTTGAGGCCTCCAAAACTCAACTTAATATTATTTTGGAGAAATCAGATGAATAGGGTTGACAGGTCAAATGATAAATTGGCTTATTGGACCACATGGCCTGTTCTCATCTAAACTGTCCAAATGTTCTAGAATACAGACTGCCTTTTTTTAGATCTTATCAAGTACAATACCACAGAAAATAGTTAAATGGCAACTTGAAACATGGAGAGGGAGTTATTTAGAGCACAACTTTAGGAATCTGTTCTCAATGCTTCTCCTTGTGCAGAGATTTTCCCACTTTAAATAGTATTGGACTATATCATTAAAAAAAGAACTTGCTAGTATTTTTCCACAGCATTTTGTTCAGTTCTGATTTTGAAAGCATTAAATTAAAATCTTAATCAAAAGCTGTTTTATTAAAAGCTATACCACTTTGCCTATGGGGAAAATTGAGAATGGTGATGGTTTCTTCGACTTCACGATATTTTAAGTTTTATTATCATAGAGCATGTAGGTCAGAATTTTCTTTCAAATAGCAAACAGGTAGTTCAAGCTGAATGATATCTTTAACAAGTGTCACCTTAACCACAAGTGCCCAACAGGATTGTGTTTGAACTACTTGTTTATATTCAATATACACAATGACTGCATTTCATATGTGAATTCTGAAAAATTATAAGGTTCACTTATGACTCCAGTTTTGTTGATCTTATCACAAGTGTCATGGGGAGCAATACACATTTCTATTGGTCTGTTATTGAATGTATTTTGACCTTTCCTGTCATAGTTTATTATTGGCATTTGGTATCTATGTTGAAGGCTGGAAACAGATAAAGAATAAAGATACTTCTAAAATTATTTTTGGCACTGAAACACTGTGGAATCACTGTACTTTTTTACACAAAAATGTAAAACAATTATTTTATCTTACCTCACATATTTCCTTCACTATGTTTATGGAGTGGTCTGGAATGATAACTAATGTTGTACATATGCTTTATCTTTTAAAGGTATTGATCATGTATGAGCTTCATCAAATTAAATATCATGAGACTGATGTTGTTAGGTAAGTCAATGCTTATTGCCATATTTAGATTTTTAACAAAGGGTTCTCAGGCTTTGTCTTCAGAAAAGTTCATTTTCTTAGCTCCCAGTCCTGTGATAATTTTAAGTCCACTTCAGACCTACTTTAGACAATGCTTTTGCTATATTAACTTACTAGCAAAACACCCGCGCTTCACAGCGGAGAAGTAGTATGTTAAAGAAGTAATGAAAAAGAAAAGGAAACATTTTGAAAGTAACATAACATGATTGTCAATGTAATTGTTTTGTCACTGTTATGTATGTGTGTATGTATATATATATATATATATATACACACATACATACGTACACACACACATACACACACACACACACACACACACATACATACATACATACATACACTTTTGGTTGCGAGCAGCTGTTGCTGGGGGTGCCAGAATCCATCGAGGAAGAAAAATGAAAAACATTATTTGTACAAAATATGAATTTATCTATCCATTCCTAAATAATTAAATGGGAAGGCTATTTCATATCAGTGCAATACGCTGCTTATTAAAATGGATGACTCCCGCTCTTACGTGCACTTAGTGCTGCATGGGTATTATAAACTATCGTTATCTGTTCAATTTCTATTTAAATTTTAAATATAAGTAATTTTTATTTAGTTGACAGAAATATGTTTGGTAGAAATTGTGGTAGATAGGGGGCACTCTCGCTCCCTTGAACCCTGTCCACGACTCCAGACACCAGGTAAAAGTCCAAATTCTGACTTTATTTAATCTCCACAGTGTACAAAGCACACTCTCCACCACAATACTCATATACTAATCACTAATACTAATCACAAATAACCAATCCTCCAGCTCCCAGACGCGTTGCCACCCTTCCACCCAGCTCAGCTCTCCGTCTGGGAGCTCCCACAGTCCTTTTATATTCCCTGACCCGGAAGTGTTCCCAATCCCCAGTCCATATGATTCTCAATCACTTCCAGGTCAGGTAAAAGTTCTTTTCTTCACCCCGGAAGCCCGTCTCTCTTCCTATGACGAACTTCGAGGTCATAGGGGACGAAGAAGTCCTCGGTCCTCCCTGCAGCTCCCTCTTGTGGTCCCCATGGCATCCAGCAGGGCTGTGCATAAAAACAACATTGTCCATGATGCCCTGCTGGTCTTCTGGGAGCCTCTATGCTACAAGGAGGGCTCCACCTGGCGGCTTGGGGGTATTGGCCGGGATAAACGGCCGGCCATCCTTCACAGAATGTAAATTAAATTTAGTCATCATTGCATAATTTTTTATTCACCATAGAAATTTAAAGACTAAATTCAACTTACATTCCTACCAAAGATATTTCTGTCGACTAAATAGAACCTACTTATATTCAAATAGAACTTGAAAAGATATATTTTTTCTAATCTGATCACACATTTTAGATCGACTTGATGTGCACTAATATTGTCCAGAATCCTGCCATGGAGTTGGCTGTAGTGTACGCTCGGACGCTCGGAGCGCATGCGGTGCGTTCAGTGGCCTCGTAGAGTTCCTCATATCGGCTTCTATCCAATCAATGGGTCTGAATACGGTGATGTTGCCGTACACCTGCTAGAGTGCCCTACTGACACCAACTCAAAATCTGATTGGTTGAAGCAACAGGTTAATCGACATTTATTCTGTGTTAGAGTGCCTGCACAGCGGATTGTGAATGCCTCTCTGCCTGGCAACAAATGATGGCTGAAATGTGATTGGTTAAATGCTTTAATACAAAAATACATGCCTGGAAGCAGCACAACCATTGGAAAAGCTATGAAAGGAAGCGGACAGACTATTTGGAATTATTTAATAAGTATTCATGGACAAAATATAATTAACATTAGTTTGTGATTCAGATATTTTTACTTATGAATATGCTAAGCACAGTCCTTGACCTGCGAATATTTACCTTATATGGGCAGGCACTCAATTACGAGGGAGGCGTGATGATGCGAGACGCAACTCCGCCTCCCATGGCCATCAAGCTGCAGTCTATTACAGTATATGGACGAAAATAGGTTCCAGTTATGACCATTACGCATAGAATTTCGAAATGAAATCTGCCCAACTTTTGTAAGTAAGCTGTAAGGAATGAGCCTGCCAAATTTCAGCCTTCTACCTACACAGGAAGGTGGAGAATTATGTGATGGATGAGTGAGTGAGTGAGTGAGTCAGTCAGTGAGGGCTTTGCCTTTTATTAGTGTTAGTCTCCTCGCAGTTAGGAGACCCGGGTTCGCTTCCCGGGTCCTCCCTGTGTGGAGTTTGCATGTTCTCCCTGTGTCTGCATGGGTTTCCTCCGGGTGCTCCGGTTTCCTCCTACAGTCCAAAGACATGCAGGTTGGGTGGATTGGCGATTCTAAATTGGCCCTAGTGTATGCTTGGTGTGTGGGTGTGTTTGTGTGTGTCCTGCGGTGGGTTGGCACCCTGGCCAGGATTGGTTCCTGCCTTGTGCCCTGTGTTGGCTGGGATTGGCTCCAGCAGACCCCCCGTGACCCTGTATTTGGATTCAGCGGGTTAGAAAATGGATGGATGGATGGATCTTAAGTAAGAACTATTGACAATCATTTAACTTGGTGAAAGTATAACTTGCAGAGAATAAATATTTAAAATAAGATCTGGTTAAATCTAATTGTATAATACTTTGTATTATATCCTACATCATAGGATATTAGAATATTTTTTAGGCTTCTACATTTACTATTAATATTAGGAAGAGTTCTAATGAACATTTACAGTTTCCTATTTTTAATCTGGCTATATGGATATATTTTTGAAAAATAATCTCTAAATTTCCACTTTAATCATGTAGCTTATTTTGCCATTAAAGTAGAACATCATAAACTTCATCTTAAAATTGTTTTATTTACTAGTTTTCTCAAATCCCATTGTAACTAAAGTAGCACATTAAATGATTTGTTTTGTATTTGATCTTCTATATGCTCTGTGTGTGTGTGAATCACTATGTGCTTCCTAAACCGGCTTTCTCTTCTTCCGACAGGACACAGAATCCATTAAATTCGTGATATTACAGCTCTCTGAATAATTAACACACACTCAGCACTGTAATAGATGTTAAGCCATCTGTAAGCTTAGAACGCCGATTCTTCATAACTTTTAAGGAACATTGAAATATTTTCGTAGTACATGTTTAATTATTCTATCCATCTATCCATCCAGTATCGCGCCAGCCCCAGCAAGAATACAGCGCGAGGCAGGAACAATTCGTGAATGAAGCGCCAGATCCTTGCTAGTGTTGCGCCACAGTGTCCTCACATGTTTAATTATTAACAATACAGATTATTTAAATGAAGTTAAAGTTTTATCTGTTGTGGTGAGCGGCTGGGGGTGGTATTCTGCTGGGATGCCCAGAAGGACCGGAGGAGGGCTTAGGCCTCCTCCCGACTGCGAATGGGCGACCGCTCTGGTGTCTTTGAGGACCACGGGTATGGAGCTTGGAACCTCACCCGGTGGGGGCCCATGGTCACCGGCAGGGGGCGCCCAGATGCCTGAGGAGCCCTGGCCCTCGGCACTTCCAGCACACCCGGAAGTGCTTGGGAGACCAGGGACACCCGGAGTGCTTACGGGTGCGCAGCCTGTACTTCCACCACACTGGGGAGTGCTGGCAGAAGGTTACTGAAAGGCACCTGGACCTCATCCGGGTGTGAATAAAAGGGGCCGCCTCCCTTCATTCGATGGCTGGAGTCAGGTGAAAGAGGACGGAGCTCAGAGGAGAGGAGTGGAGGCGGACCTGTGAAGAGACGAAAGGCATTTTGTTGAGGGTCTGGACCGAGGGTGACTGGTGCTGCGGCACTGGGTTGTGTGTGTCACATACTTGTAAATAGTGTAAATAAACGTGTGTTGGGTGACAAAATGATGTCTGCCTGTCTGTGTCCAGCCTGGTTCCCACACTGTATAATATAATAAACATATTTTGCTGCATTTCATCTTAAAAATGATATTGTCATCATATGTAAATACGCACTTTATAAAATGGCTGAGGTTGTGCAATATTATAACTGTAGTGCAAGTTTACAGTGAGGTGATTGTACTAATAAGTACAAAAAGTTCTACAAGTAGCACATGGTGGACTCATTGAATGCGTTTATACTGTGTTTGAATGACAAGGTCAGTACAGGAAAGGCTCTAAAACGTTTGCCGAAGGAGAGGACCCCATCGACAAAAATCTTCATCTCGGGTCCACTACCTCTTGTCAGACAATCAAATGAATACTACAGTCATCTGCTGGGATTAAACAACTGGCTGAAAGGCTTCTGCGAGACTCAAGACATCAGGTTTATTGACAATTGGGACCTCTTTTGGGAAAGGCCGCGTTTCTTCAAGTGGGATGGACTGCATCCGAATAGATTTGGCACCTGGGTCCTCTCCGAAAACATCGCTAAGGTAATTTGTCTATCTTGACTGTCTATTTCTACTTTAAACCCCTTCCGTAATGCTACTGCTTTGCTAGGACATAATGGCTTAACAAAGTCTTCCGTAAAAGTGCACATTAATAATCTAATAACCAATCTTAATGCACGTAAAAAATCTAGGCAGTGTGGCATAAACACCAATAATTTAATTGCAATTACTACTTTAGATCAACAATGCATTAAAACTATAAAGTAGATTACATAAAAAATACACACAGAGCGGCGTTAACAAAAATAACTTAGTTTTGTTCCAAATACCAATAACGCGCATAGAAAAAAGGGGGGCGGCTTGGCAAACATTTACTCGAGCTGGTTAAAGTGTAAAGATGTTATTTTTGGTAAATTTAAATCCTTTGAGTATCTCGCCGTTGTTATTCATGGAGATTCTCACGTTCTAGTATTGTCCGTGTATAGACCTATTAATTTAAAGCATCTTTCTTGGAGGAATTCTCAGACTTAATGTCAATTTTAATTACGAACTATGACACACTCTTAATTGTTGCCGACTTTAACTTTTATATTGATCATCAGTGTGACCTAAAAGTAAAGGAATTCATGAACCTCCTGGGCTCTTTTGATTTGAGACAGCTCGTTAATCAACCTACACATAAAACAGGTCATACGTTAGACTTAGTAATTACCAAAGGACTAAAAGTTGATGTGAAGCAGATCACAGATATTGGTCTATCAGACCACTTTCTTGTACTATTTAATATAGAAATAATGATATAAAGCATTCATGAGAAGCATATTGTTAAAAAATGCTTCTCTGACTCATCAGCAGCTTTAAAACTTACAAACATTCTAAGCAATCAGTCTCTTTATAGTGCCAACTATAATAGCGAGGATAATGTAAATAGTAAGGTGGAAAACTTTAATTCTAAAGTAAGAGCTGCTGTTGACATAGTTGCACCTGAAAAGACAAAGTTAAAAAATCTTCTAGCATTGTTATTCCATGGAAAACCCAAAGAGTGTCTGATTTAAAAAGAACATGTCGTAGAGCTCAGCGTAAATGGACGAAAACTAAACTAACTATCCATTATCAGATACTGAAGGTTAAAATAACAGAATAAAATAACACAGTCCGTCTTGAGAGGCGCTGCTATTTCTCTAAGATTATAAATAACAATGCTAGTAATCCCAGAGTCTTATTTTCTACAATTGATCGTCTGTTAAACCCAGGTAACACAAAGCAATGCCCCCAGAATACTTCCAGTGAAACCTGTAAGAACATTGCTGTATTTTTCAATCAAAAAATTAATATTAGAAATAACATAGTACATCTACATCTGTAACCTGAATTTTAAATCGCATATTCATCAGACCACTAGGACAGCATTTTTTCATTTAAGAAACATAGCAAAAGTTAGACCTCTTATATCATTGAAAGATGCTGAGAAATTAATTCACGCTTTTGTTTTCAGTCAACTAGATTACTGTAACACATTCCTCTCAGGACTACCCAAAAAAGACATAAATCATTTGCAACGAGTGCAGAATGCAGCTGCTAGAATCCTAACTAGGAAAAGAAAATCCGAACACATTTCTCCAGTTTTTCAGAATTGACTTTAAAATTCGGCTTATGGTTTATAAAGCCCTAAATAATTTCGCGTCATCTTATATATCGGAATGTCTGACACCCTATATCCCAAATCGTAACCTTAGATCCTCAAATGAGTGTCTCCTTACAATTCCAAAAGCTAAACTTAAAAGAAGTGGTGAGGCGGCCTTCTGCTGTTATGCACCTAAAATCTGGAATAGCCTGCCAATAGGAATTCGCCAGGCTAATACAGTAGAGCACTTTAAAACACTGCGGAAAACACATTACTTTAACATGGCCTTTTCATAACTTCACTTTAACTTAATCTGGATACTCTGCATGTTCAATTCATCATAATAACTATTCATAGTGGCTCTAAAATCTGTACTAACCCCTACTCTCTCTGCCACCACCACCTACTCAAAACATCACGATGCTCCAACATTGATGGACTGAAAGCCATAAGTCTACGTGACCATCATCATCAAATCCTTCCGTGAGAACCCTAAATACAAAGAGGACTGTTTCATTTATGTTAGGTAGGTTGCCCAAAGGGGACTGGGCGGTCTCATGGTCTGGAATCCCTGCAGATTTTATTTTTTTTCTCCAGCCGTCTGGAGTTTTTTTTGTTTTTCTGTCCACCCTGGCCATCAGACCTTACTTATTCTATGTTAATTAATGTTGACTTATTTTATTTTCTTACTGTGTCTTTTATTTTTCTATTCTTCATTTTGTAAAGCACTTTGAGCTACATTTTTTTGTATGAAAATGTGCTATATAAATAAATGTTGTTGTTGTTGTGTGAGAGCAGTTCAATAGGCAGCATGGCTGAGGCAGCGTGTGCTTGATGCTGTATACCGATAATTCACTTTCCGATCAGCTGCTGTAGATCTGTGATTCCCCACTCAGATACAATGATATAAATACTCCGAGTGGTGCAGTGAGAGTAATATGGAAAAAGATGATCCACTGTGGCAACCCTGTAGAGCAGCTGAAAGAAGAAAAAGAAGGTACAGTGAGAGTAACAACGCTAAAGCAGCTATGGTATTTAGAATACTTTGGTTATTCCCTGGACCATTATATTGTTACAAGTTAATTACAGTCAGATGCCTTACACTAATACACATATGCAGTTAGTTTCAGTGTATGTATAAAGCCGTGTCAGGGATGTGGATCTAAAAAAGAGAGGGTAACCACACAGGAACAGTAGCACTGCTTTGACGCTGGGTGCCACCAGTTTGCAAAACTGAGCAGAGAATTTGCATACGCCAGGGTTGGAAAATGTGCTTGGCTTTACGGCAAGTTTAGTTTTTATAAATCGCGATTTGAGCGTGAAAACGTTCGTACGCAACATTTTTGTGCGCACGCACCATTTATACATGACGCCCCAAGTCTTTTAACTCTTGCAGACACGCCTCTTCATTGGGAACACTAATTTTGCCTGATGGCAACACAAATTAGACGATCTACATCTACGACTTAAAGTTTAAAGCCAAACAATATCTAAATACTTCTGTCATATCACCATATATTCTTTTTGTTGTTTATAATATTAGGAAGAGTTCTAATGAATTATACCAGTTTCCTATTTTAAACCTGGGTATATGGATATATTTTTGAAAAATGATTGGTTATTAATGTTATTTTTGGTTAATTTAGTGTAATAATTATAGTTGGCCTCCACTGGGAGAACTTTCTGAGTTCTCCTGATTCCCAGTTTTAAATGTAAAAAGATTTAGGACAACTCAGAAAGTCAAAATAACAAGCCAATGGTTAAAACTGTGATGATGTAAAATACTTTGCATCTCTGCCGCTCACATATTTGGATTTCACTTTCACCAAACACTAAATCCTTTAATTCTCGTGGATATGTATCTACATTGGGAGGACACACTACTCTTGCCTGATGGCAACACAGATTAGATGATCTACAAGTCTACGACTTAAAGTTTAAAGGTGAAGAATAACTAAATACTTCTGTCATACCACCTATAATACTGTATGGTGTCATATCACCATATATTTGATCTCTTTTCACTGTTCCGTTATTTCACTGAGTAATAATTTACGTTTGTTAGCACTAATGTGATCTTTACTACAATTTTTTTGAGGCTTTTGAATTTTAGTACTTTCATTAACGACATTCTACTTTGTCTTTTGCTGTTTGTCTTTTCTTCTTCTACTGTTTGTCTTTTATTTCCACCCCTGCTTGGACCGGCTAGGTTTTCAGTTGATCTCTTGGCACACAGTCTCGTCTCGTGGGACATGAAATTATCTCTCTAAAAATGTCTTGTCTTGTCTCTCTGAAAAAGTCTTGTCTCGTCCCAAGATGTTTTTATATAATAGAGAGATGTTATAAAATCTTATGATAAATAGTGTAAAACATTTTGGTGTTTCTTGGAGAATTGAGGATGTGAGATATTTTCGATGATAGGGAATATCATATGCAAAAAAATATTGGATGCTGCATCCAGACAGTCCAAGACTGTTTAATCTGCACTGTTAATCTGCACTGTTTAATCAAGTTATTCATCAGCCCATTGTATTAATCCCTTCTTCTGCCCACCACATAGCCAGCCCACAATTGCCTAATTATCTAAAAACTACGGAAAGGAAATTTGTTTTAAAATTTCAGTTTAAATCAGATGTATAGAAGGTTAATTGAAAGGGAATTTGGAACTGGAGCCTTTGTGTTGCTGACCACCCATTTTAACACACAGCTCTGTAAACGCACAAATTATGATCTGTTTGTCAAATTATGATCTGTTTTGGCCCTGTGTAGCAGTTAGATGATGGCATGTTACACCTGAGTGTGTAGCTGAGAGAGTTGTTTTTTTACCTGGGTTATGATGTGGTTCACTACAAGCCTATTCTATGACACTGCTATGCTTTTTGGTTAACGGGTGTAATAACAACTGATTTTTTTCCAGCACCCTAAAAATACATTTTGCCCCAATCCAGTTCTGTTTTCCTTTCGAATCTGAGATCCCAGACTTACTATTGTTTTACATTAAAGTCATTAAGCATTCATTGTAAGAGCCAATTTTAGAAAGATGTTTGATGTTAAATTCATATGTTTGCTTAATTTCAATAACAGAATATCAGTTTCTTACAGCTACCAAGAATATGGTATAGCCTTTAACTGTAAGTTAACATGAGACAGAACTTTCTAAGCTATATCTGTGGAACACAGTGTTAATTAAGCCAGTTAGGAAATAGTCTTACTGCAGGTATGGGCTATTAGATATGTTGCAAACTGGAGATGGCATACAGTTTTCTGTGCTTAGCATGCCTCAAGTGCAACTGTATGACCAAACAGAGAAATAAAAGAAGATATATAGCCTTGAATAGAAATGTTCTTTTCTTTAATATCATTTTTTTTCTCTAACTGCTTTGCTTTAGTTTTACTAAAACATTTAAACAAAAATATTTTGTCTGTATCCTGTGAAGCAAACTAAAAGCTGCAGAACTTTGGTAATTTTGGATAAATGCAGCTACATTCATCATAACAAAAAAAAAGCTGGTTTCCTTTCTCATTAACATAAGTTAACTGCCATTTTTCTGATTTTCCTTTTATTATAACAGCTTCAAAATTGACACTTCAAAGAGCACTTTCTTTGTCAGGAATGCTACCTTTACCAAAACAGGTCTCTTGGTGTGACAAACAATTTGTAAAGCAAAGGCACAACGAAAAATTAGTATTAAAGCTACACATGTGTAAATGGGGAAGAAAATCCCATTTAGTTTAATTACCAGAGCCTACGAAAAAACTTGTAGATCCAGCCCACCTTAAATCCCATCACACCTCTCCGCCACCGTCCTTTGTCCTGTAAATGTGCCAATAAAGACAAGCTGCAAACAGCTGGCTATTCCATCCCCCCACTGACTTAGAAAGTGCGCAAGCTTCTCCCAGCTCATGCCTTGATTGATTATGTGGGAGTGAACTGAAGTTTTAGAGTGGAAATAATAGATCGTAATTTGGAACACACACATTTCATGTGTGTTCCGTTTCTACAGTAATCTGTGTAAACATTGTTAAAACAGAAACTTTTTCATATTTTAGTAATAAATGTTGCAAAATGTAGGCATAAACTATAGAATGTGTGAAGCATTTATTCCAAAAATCAAATAAACCCTTTCAAAAAAGGTTAAAGAACGATACAACAGCTTTCATGGTTTAATGGTAAGATTTGTTGACTTAGGCCGGAGTTATACTTCATGAGACGCGACGCATGCTACAGCGGACGCTCCTGCTACAGAAGCCTTGTAGTGTTCATACTTGCGGTATGTTCAATTCTTCATAATAACTATTCACGATGGCTCTAAAATCCATACTGGCCCCTACTCTCTCTTCTGTTTCTTTTTCCGGTTTCTTTGTGGTGGTGGCCTGCGCCACCTCCACCTACTCAAAGCTTCATGATGCTCCAACAATGATGGATGGATTAAAAGGCAGAAGTCTACATGACCATCATCATCAAGTCCTTCCATGAGAAACCTAAATCCAAAGAGGACTGTTTAATTTATGTCAGGTAGAATGCCCAGAGGGGACTGGGCAGTCTAATGGTCTGGAATCCTTACAGATTTAATGTTTTTCTCCAGCCGTCTGGAGTTTTTTTTTGTTTTTTCTGTCCCCCCTGGCCATTGGACCTTACTCTTATTCTATGTTAATTAATGTTGACTTATTTTGTTTTCTTATTGTGTCTTTTATTTTTCTATTCGTTATTATGTAAAGCACTTTGAGCTACTGTTTGTATGAAAATGTGCTATATAAATAAATGTTGTTGTTGTTGCGCGTGTACATAACGAAAATCTGGAGGAATCCACCAGGTGGCATTACGAGATATTATCGCTGTGAGAACATGTTCGGCTTCTCTGTGTTGTGAATTGCCTGGAACACTCATTAAATTCTGATCACACCTTACCACAATATCTCTGAAAATTATGTTTATTGATTAAATCCATCAATCCAGGGATGTGTCGATTCCAGCAAGCAATGGGCATGAGTGAGAAACAATCCCTGGACGAGGCCTCAGCTCATCGCAAGGTGAATACAAGCACTCGCATACACTAGCATCATTTTAGCGGCACCAAATCCCCAAATCTGCATATCTTTAGAAGGAAACCGGAGCACAGTGTGGAATACAAGCAGGAAATACCAGCAACATAACTCCCTGCGAGACAGCAGTGCTATCGCTCCACCACCGTGACACCCCCATGTGTGTAATTATTCCCCCATGTGTGTAATTATTAATAGTATTAATTATTTAAACAACATTATATGTAAAATGTAACATACACACTTTAATGCATTTCATCATGAAAGTGGTATCAAGTACAAATCTAAAGATTCTAAATGTGCAGAGAGTTGGAATATCATACATTTAATTTGTCCAGGTCCAAGAAGCTTGTCGATTAAAAACTGGGATGACGTTTACAATAGTCTGCATTAATGATAACGTAAACTACAAGATTAAAGTGGACATTTCGAGATTAAAGATGAAAATTCTGCTTTAATCACAAAATACACGTTTTCACAGTGTTCTTTATTTTTTTCTCAGTGGCTTAAATATAGCGCTATACATTATGTTGCTGTTGTTAAATTGCAAAAATAAAAAAAAATAAAAAAGACGGCACAAAAGATACTATGTGAGACTTTTAAAATGTTTCGTGTCTTTACGATCGGGAATAAGCGACGCTTGAATATAAAAAAGCACCACAAATGCATCTGTATGTTGGCATTTTGCTTCACCACATCGAAGCATTCATCCCATAGGATCTGCAGAGGCTTTCTGTCACATGTAGATAGTAAACAGAGACACTGACATCACGTTCCGACTTTTAGCACACTGTGCCCCCCGACTTTTTGCTGCTACTGCAACTCGCGCATGCGTCGCGCTAATTTCTGAGGACCTGCTCAGAGGATGTGTGAAATGAACGCTGGGAACGCGTGGCAACCATGATGCGTTCTGAGCATGAAGTATAAATCGGTCCTTAGAGGGCAGTAGGCTTACCCGTGCCTCAGAGACCCAAGTTTGATTCCCCGTTGGGGAGGAAGTGTTTTTTTTTTTTTTTTCTTTTAAACCTCAAACGGACATAAAATTTATAAATTGGTATGCACTGTCAGTTAATGAGATAGTTATATTTTCATGTGGGATGCTCCTTTTAAAATATTTTTTAACAATTGAGACTGCAATTAACATGAACAAGTGTCCTTATAACTGTTATTTTTAAGATCCATAACACACAGACAGAGCACTGCATAATAGAGAGACAGACAGGCAGAGAAGTCACTAGATATATAAATAAACAGGGAAGGCACATGTACTGAAAGAAAAAGAAGATCAACATGTGCGTTGATCTTGCTTCACTGAATAAGCTCACGTGCTTTAACCCCCCCCACCTCCACCATCTGACTCTAAGTAACAGCACAAGTACAGACGCAAACCAAGTCTAATCAAGAGTCCCCGGTTCAATCCCCACTCACTCCTAGAGCATGTGACCTTATTCAGTGCAGCAAGATCAACACACATGTTGATCTTTTTTTTCTTTCAGTACATGGGCCTTCCCTGTTTATGTATAAATCTAGTGACTTCTCTGCCTGTCTTATAGTCTTATCTCTCTATTATGCAGTGCACTGTCTGTCTCTGTGTTATGGATCTTAAAAATAACAGTTATAAGGACACAACTGACAGTGAATACCAATTTATAAATTTTACGTCCATTTGAGGTTAAAATGAAAAAACACTTTCTGCTCAACAGGGAATCGAACTCAGGTCTCTGAGGGACAGGAAGCATGCTGCGCTCTGAGTCAGCAAATCTAACCACTAAGCCACAGAAGCTGTTGTATGGTTCTTGAACCTTTTGTGAAAGTGTTCATTTAATGTTTGGACTTCATCGTTCACACATTCTATAGTTTATGCCTACGTTTTGTAACATTTATTACTAATTATGAAGAAGTTTCTGTTTTAAATATGAAGAAGTTTCTGTTTTAACAATGTGTTTACACAGGTTACTGTAGAAATGGAACACACATGAAATGCGTGTGTTCCAAATAACGATCTATTATTTACACTCTAAAACTCCAGTTCACTCCCAGAACATCAATCAAGGCATGAGCTGGGAGAAGCTTGTGCACGTTCTAAGTCGGTGGGGGGATGGAATAGCTGGCTGCTTGTCTTTATCAGCACATTTAGAAGACAAAAGACGGTGGTGGAGAGGTGTGATGGGATTTAAGGTGGGCTGGATCTACGGGTTTTTTTGTAGTCTCTGGTAATTCTAGTGTTAATCCTGTTATTCTTTGACCACCAGCTGGAGATTTGCTGTTCAAATGTATCAAATTAGCCTGCTCTGCACACTTAATCTACTTTCTTTAGATTTAATTTTTTTTATTTTTAACCTACAATTCTTGTGATTTGTTTTAAAATTTTGCTGTGTACTATTTTTATACTTATTAGCAGAACTTTTAAGTTACTACTAATAAATATTTTTGCCAAATAAAAATTGCAATGAGGAGGAAATTTTTAAAGATCATTACAGTGCAACATTTAGTACATTCTGTAATTCCATTTGTGATTCATCATACCACAAGTTATACAAAATATAGATGGGCACTGACTTTGCATTTTTTTGCAAAGAACCAGAAAGGCACAGAATGAAGAGGAGGGCTGGAGGAGTGAACAACCGGTGAGGGACTAAAGTAACAAGTGCATTTAATGTGTCATTTGAAGTACTCAGGAGCAAATCTGTAGCGTCATAAAGTATCATGGGGTGCAGGGGAAGAAAATGTTTTGCTTAAGCTAAATACAAGATGAACTTTCAGGGGATAATTCAGCAAACAAGGTCATACAAACCAAGCAGATTGGCTGTGAAAAAACTTGGAAGAGAAAAGCTTAAAGATATATGTAGTTTATCTTTAAAATTCATTCCAAGTCTACTTCATAATGTAATACATGATTCATAGGAAATAATGTAGTAAGGGCAAGTTGCCTGTATCTAGAAGCAGAATTTCAGTAAGAAAATTAGATATGATGCATAAAATAATATTGCTGTTGCAATAATTCATTTCAGAAACATTAGGGTCAGAGCCTAAACCAGCACCAAATGAAACAGAGATGGAACAAATGAGTGCACACTCATACTTACTCGTATTAGGACCACTAACACACAGTGACAGGGCCAAGATTCAAATCCCAACACTAGCTGCTACACTGATTTTAGTTATAATAAAATATAACACCGGGTCCTCCCTGCCATGAAGTTTGTATGTTCTCCCCGTATCTGCGTGGGTTTCCTCCCACAGTCCAAAGACATGCAGGTTAGGTTCATTGGTGATTGTAAATTGTCCCTAGTGTGTGCTTGGTGTGTGTGTGCGCGCGCCCTGCAGTGGGCAGGCGCCTTGCCCGGTGTTTATTTCCTGCCTTGCACCCTGTGTTAGCTGTGATTGGCTCCAGCAGACCCCCGTGACCCTGTAGTCAGGATATAGCGGGTTGAATAATGGATGGATGAATGGATAAATTATCTATATCAGCAGTGCTGCAGAAAGACCAAACTTGAGTCCAGTGGTTTAACATGCTGCATGCAATTGTTATTTGTAGACTCTAAATTTTTTAGCCCTAAATGAGTGTGGGTGCGTGCTTGTGCAAGCCATAACAGCAAAGTATGGAACACAGTGGTGAACAAGATCAGCAAACAAGATACCTGGATGAAAAAAAACATAGAAAAGTCAAAAATAGGCTTAAGTCATAACAAAAAAATTTTTTGAAAAGAAAAGTGCATAAAAAAGTGGTGCATTCAGTTACACGGTTGTGAAACATTTCTTCAACCTTTACCGGTCTGTAGTTATTAGCTTTAGATATTAAAAAACACTTTGTGAACTGAATTGTTATTGGTGTCCTTAACTGTTGGTAAGAAAGAGCACTATTTAAATCAAGGCTGAAGACCAATTGCATTAATATTTGTTACAGTTACTCAGGAGGCTGTTTTTCTTACTTTTAATAATTATGGAAATCATTTTGATCAGCAGTTTCTTTACTAGGCTTTTAGGACTGGCCTCCAGAAACAAATTCCCATCCATCCATTATCCAACCCACTTAATCCTAATTACAGGGTCACTGGGGTCTGCTGGAGCCAATCCCAGCCAACACAGGATGCAAGGCAGAAAACAAACCCCGGGCAGGGCGCTACCCCACCGCAGACAATAAATTTGATTAAGTGAATTTGAGAATGCTATGTCACTTGAACGTTGAGAGGTTCTGTACTTCCTATGGTAATGTTTTGTGCCACTGAGAGGTTGATTAAGTTTTCCATCCATTAAAATATATCTGACTTTTATTAAACATACACCGTGAAAACCAGTGAAAAAAATATATTATGTGATTTTTTTATTTTTCAGTGCTGGATTAAAAAATGAAAAACATTTTTGTCCATTACGTAACTTTTTTCACAAAAAACTTTTTTTAGCTCTCAAATATTATTATTTAGCCGTCAATTATGCTGAATATATTTTTTGTTTCTGTAGCATATTTAAATAGTAATATTTTATTTTAATGATAATTTGTTTTAATTTAGTGTTTTCTAATATGTATAAAGTAAAAAAAGTTATTTATATGATAATAAGGTCAGAAAATAGCTTTAAGTTCTATATCTCTTACTGTGTCAGATGTCTGGGCATAAAAATTCCAGTGTTTTCTCTGAGAATAGAACAGAGCCAACAATTTACATTGGGTTTAGAAGGAATGGCCAGCTTACCAAAAGCTACAGGTTGGTGCCAGAATCATCATCATACCCAGTTTGGTGGATCCAGATAAATGGCTGCAAACACCACTTCCCTTTAAGAGGTGTAGTTATCTAAATTTTTTATGAATGCAACAGTTTAAAATGTGCAGTGATCTGATGAGAAACAATGAAAATCAAAATACAAATTGACAAGGGCATTCAAAGTATGAATTTAGGGAAATTGTATTAAATGAAGTATGCAATTAAAGTCAAGTCACAAATCTTAACATCACTAAAAAAAAGAAAAAAAAAAAAAGAAATTACATTGACAGCAGCAGTGGGCAAAAAAATTCAGATTAGTCATTACAGCAGAATGATTAGCATCATGCATGTGTCTGGGGAACCACCTTCCTGGCTTTAATGAGAAAAGCAGTACCACCTCAGGACTACAGAAGGCGCTGACGCTAACACTTCTCCTTTGTCCCTCATAGCCAAGAGAAAATACCCAAGAGGGACAACTGGTCTTGCTGTTAGCCCTTACTGTCCTAAAAACATAAGAACACCTTACTCCCAGGAGGTGGAGTCAGATGCTAACATAACAAACACTGAAAACAGAGCTCCAGTGATTCACACAGTTAATCATTATTGGCTATCTTTTTAGTTATTCAATTAAATGGGGCTTCCAGGTGTAGCTAAAAATTTAAAGTGTGATCTGTGAGGCTAATTCTATACACATTTTCTTTAGAACAGGTAACTGAAAATAAATAAATATAGCTGAATCCACACCAACCGACAGGGACAACCTGACAGAGAGTTAGGAAGAAACAAATAAAAGATGACTCGGGCAATCTATTTAAATGATGTGCTCCCTTGATTGGTGATGATTAATATATGACTAGGAGCCACTGTCTACTATTTAGGGTGTCCCTGTGAACAAATCCCATGTTTGACAAATGCACATTCTTATATTGAAACTTGAATAAGTACTGTATAAAGCTTGGACAATTGCACTGAACATTAAAGCTCACTGATGAATGGATGGATGGAAGACATTGCTTCTGCCTGTACCTAAGAAATGCCTCCTGCACTTTCAAAGTAGCCAGATCAGACTGTAGGAACCCTTAACTGTATCACACTTTCTGCCAGAAGCTCTCCTTCAAATATTGTATTATTGCAAGTGTCCAGCTAATATTAAAAGAAGCTAAGTATATTCTTTCTTTAGTGTTGTTTTTTTGTTGTTTCATCTTAGAATCACCAATGTTTAACTAGAGAAATTATATATACAATGCCCTCCACTACTATTGGCCATTGTAAAATATAGTAAGAAGGGTTAGATGAAAACATTCATCTTGCACTGAAAAAATGAGAAACATCTGACTTTTAATTGAAAATGAAAAGTTAATTTAAAGAAAAACAAATAACAAAAACACATAAGCCACAATTGTTGGCACCATAGGAAATTAATGTGAAACAATGTAACTGAAGCATATTTCCCATTAAAATTGGGCATGGTTAATTTGATTGGAGTGCATAGGAACTTTCCAGCTGAAATCAATGACTTCCTGATTAAAAAGCAAAATACTCAATACAAATGAGGGAGAAGTGTGTTGACCTTCATAATTCAGGGAATGGTTATAAAAAAATAGCTACTAGCCTAAAAATGTCCATTTCAGCAGTTAGGGAAACAATAAAAAGTGGTCATCAACTGGAACTGTGACAAACTTGCCTGGAAGATGATCCAAGTTTATTTTACTCCCATATACAGTGAGAAGGATGGTAAGAGAGATAATAATATCTCAAAGGATCACTGTTGGGGAATTGCAAGAAAAAAATGCTGAGGTTATCAAGTCTCTAGAACCACCATCAGATGGCATCTCCATGCCAACAGATTATGGCCTTTTCTGTCAGTTATCCACAAACATAAGTATATGGATTTTGTAAAATGTTACCACAACTTTGACTGGAACTGTGTTCTATGATCTTATGAAACAAAAATTTAACTTTTTGGCAATAAACACGCAAAGTGGGTTTGGTGTAAAAAGAAGGATGGCTATAATGAAAAGAACCTTGTCCTTGCTATGAAATATGGTGGAGGTTCTGTAATGTTGTGGGGCTATTTTTCCTCCAAAGGCCCTGGAAGCATTGTTAGGGTACATGGCATCATGGACTCCATGAAATATCAGGAGATTTTAAATCAAAACCTGACTGCCTCCACCAGGAAACTAAAACTGGGTTGTCTTTGGATCTTCCAGCAGGATAATGATCTGAAACACGTATCTAAATCAACCCTGCAATGGTTATCTGACTAAAAAATTAAACTTCTGCCATGGCCATCTTAGCCCCCTGACCTAAACCCTATTGAAAACCTGTGGAGTGAGATGAAGAGGACAGTACACAGGAGAGGGCCTAGGACCCTAGATGATCTAAAGAGATTATGTAAAGAAGAATGGTCTCAGATGCCATTCTTTGTATTCTCCAATCTTATAAAAAGGTTACAAGAGAAGATTCCGTGCTGTTATACTGGCGAAGGGTGGTTGTACAAAGTAAACTGCTCAAAAAAATTAAAGAAACACTTTAAAAACACATCAGATCTCAATGGGGAAAAAATCATGCTGGATATGGACTGGGTAATGTGTTAGGAACAAAAGGATGCCACATCGTTTGATGGAAATGAAAATTATCAACCTATAGAGGGCTGAATTCAAAGACACCCTGAAAATCAAAGTGAGAAAATGATGCAGCAGGCTAGTCCATTTTGCAGAAAATTTCATTAGAGCAACTCAAAATCGTACTCAGTAGTAGTTTGTATAGCCCCTACATGCTTGTATGCATGCCTAACAATGTTAGCAAACCTTTTGGTAATGGCACGTAATGATGTGCCATCCTGGAGAAGTTGGACTACCTGTGCAACCTCTGTAGGGTCCAGGTATAGCCTCATGCTACCAGTAGTCACAATGACTGTAGCCAAATGCAAAACTAGTGATAAAACAGTCAGAAAAGATGAGGAGGGAAAAATGTCAGTGGCCTCCAGCTGTTAAACCATTCCTGTTTTGGGGGGCATCTCATTGTTGCCCCTGTAGTACACCTGTTGTTAATTTCATGAACACCAAAGCAGCTGAAACTGATTAACAACCCCTCTGCTACTTAAGTAACCAGATCAGTTTCCCAGAAGTTTCATTAAATTGATGCTATACTCTGATTAAGAAGGATTCCTTTAATTTTTTGAGCAATATATTAAATGCAGGGGTGCCAACAATTGAGGTACTGGTGTTATTGTGAAAAATATTTCTTAATTTTTTTTTTCCTTTTTATTAATTTTATTACAATCCATACAAATCAATCAAGTTTTTACAAAAAGAAGCATTGAGTTAAGAACAAATCGATCCCCACCCCTGAGAGAGAGAGAGCAAGCCAAACGGCATGAAATTTAAGACCTGTAAACATACCTAAATTAATAAATTCTCTGTGCTTTATGAGCTTATTTTAAAATATTACTGATTAGATCCTCCCATGTTTTGAAAAAAGTCTGTATGGATCCTCTAACTGAGTATTTGATTTTTTCCAATATCAAATAGTATAACACATCAGTTTCCCACTGAATTAAAACTGGTGAGTTTGGGTTCTTCCAGTTTATCAGAATAAGTCTGCGTGCCAAAAGTGTAGTGAATGCAATCACAGTTTGTTTATTTTTCTCCACCTTAGACCCATCTGGAAGAACCCCAAACACAGCTGTTAATGGGTTAGGAGGGATTGTGAGACCAAGGCTGTCTGAAAGGTAATTAAAAATTTTCGTCCAGAATGATGTTAATTTGGTGCAGGCTCAGAACATGTGACCCAGTAAGGCTGGAACTAGTTTGCAGTGTTCACAGGTTGGATCATGCCTTGGAAACATTTTGGAGAGTTTTAGTCGAGATAGATGTGCTCGATATATAGTTTTGAGTTGTATAATTGTATGCCTTGCACATATGGAGTATGTGGAAGACGAATGTTCTCTTCGTTCCCTTGTACTAATTCATGTCTGAGAAGTAAGCTTTACGGAACCAAGTAACAGCATGCTTTGTTTTAGCAAACAGAAAAATGTTTGTGCAAAGGACTCAAGGTCTGAGCATTCCACACATGAGTCTGCCTTATCACGTTTTCCCTTAGCCATCTGAACGGCATAACAAAAGGAGCCAAGAAATCAAGTTTTACAAGGGACATTAAAGGGGCTCAAGGTTTGTGTATAATAAGTGTGTTGACTATTGCATTTTATAATGATATTAAATCACGCATTCTAGGGGTATAAAATTGGACCCCAACCAACAGACGGGGTTCAGAAGAGCCCTGACGCTGTCATGTATATTTGATTGTCTGCTTTTCTGAAACTCTTCTCACCGTGACTCTGAAAAATAAAGCTGCCTTATAACGGCACCTGCTGTCTGGTCTGAGTTTTCGTCCACAAGCTCGAGTGAATTCTCTGCATTGCTACTTTCCATTCCTTTTCTGATATATTAATTGAGAGATCTTTTTCCCAGTGACCTCTTGGATCTTTGAAGGGGAGGGACTGTAAAATAATTTTATATAATGCAGAAATGGTGTCTAAGTCCTTGAAATCGAGCAATATAAATTTATAAATTATTATTTATAAATTATAATTTATAAAATATAAATTTTATTTATTTCTTGATGGGGGCTTTGTTTTTCTTTTAATGAACTTATTTCAATTAAAATTTAGATGTTTCTTATTTTTTTAGTGGAAGATGCCAGTTCTTCAGCAAACGGTGATTTTTTTCACACCCTTCTTACTAATTTTTACAAGGGGTGTCAATAATAGTATATGTGTGTGTGTGTATATACACAGTAGTGGGCAAAGGTAGGTTTACAGTTGTGAATTTGAGCACTTACGAGATTGTTCCGAAATTCACTGTGCCACTCTGACAGTCTTTTGAGTTAATAAAGTTAACAAATTTATTTTACTAATCATAACCTTAATGTGTTTTTCCAAACACATAACTGTAAACCTACTTTTGCCCACCCCTCTAACAAAAATATCTCCAGGGAGCGTGCGCCCCTGATGGATACACCAGGGTGGAAGCCCAGCCTTTCTTTTGCATCTTTGCATTGTCTACCTACCCAGCTGCTCCTTACAAAGGGAAAAAAATTAACTACAGCAGTACTGTCACATATTTTCAGAGAATATTGTAGGTCACCAGTGATTTATGCAAAGTGTGATGTTTCTTATGTAGCTCTTGGTCACTTCATGTCTTAGATGATTTGTATGTTAAGAGAAGCAAATATACAGTACAGGCCAAAAGTTTGGACACACCTCCTCATTCAATGTGTTTTCTTTATTTTCATTACCATTTTCATTGGTAGATTCTCACTGAAGGCATCAAAACTATGAATGAACACATGTGGAGTTAATGTACTTAACAAAAAAAGGTGAAATAACTGAAAACATGTTTTATATTCTAGTTTCTTCAAAATAGCCACCCTTTGCTCTGATTACTGCTTTGCACACTCTTGGCATTCTCTCGATGAGCTTCAACAGGTAGTCACCTGAAATGGTTTTCACTTCACAGGTGTGCCTTATCAGGGTTATTTAGTGGAATTTCTTGCTTTATCAATGGGGTTGGGACCAGCAGTTGTGTTATGCAGAAGTCAGGTTAGTTGGACGATCATTTATTTTTCAACAGGACAATGACCCCAAACACACCTCCAGGCTGTGTAAGGGCTATTTGACCAAGAAGGAGAGTGATGGAGTGCTGTAAATGGTCATGAAAATAAAGAAAACACATTGAATGAGGAGGTGTGTCCAAACTTTTGGCCTGTACTGTATCTATTTTATAAACCTGCATATCTACAACAGGGTCAATGGAAAATCTCAGGAAACATCAGATGCAAGGCAGGAATAATTTCTGGGCAGGTCATCAAGTCCATCGCTGGGAAGGAAATACTTTTCTACAAACACAGAATTAAGATTTGTCAAAGAAGAATTTTATCCAAATATGTGTGTTGTCAATCAGACTATTCTTACTGTATTTGAAAACCCACAAATTGCACAAAGTAAAATTGCCAGTGTTTCAGATTTACACTTAAAATGATCACTTAACAATATTTCACTGTTCAAAAACCTTGTCTGGCAGGAGTGACATTGTTATTTAGTACTGTAAAAAGTTGCATATGTTTGATACAGGTTAGAGGCACAGAAAATAGAAGTGAGCAGAAAGTCTTCTTAGCAGTTTATTGCAGCCTCATCTTCACCTTACAGCACAAAAAAGCTGTAGTTTTCATTTTCCATCTCGTTTATTCTCCCACATCCTTCACACAGTTTATCACAATATGGAAAGCGCAAATGTTAAATTAAATATACGTTCTTCATATTCTGTGGTGCACAGAATGTAAACATTCTTAGGGTCAGATTCATAGGGCCAGTTGTTTTTGATGATAATAACTCAAGTACAAGTTTGGTGCACAACCAAAAAAAAAAGTTTTCAAGGTCATATGTATTTTTCTCCATGGCTGTTATGGTGTGGGATGCAAGGTAAATATCAATAAATACAAAGCTACTCTGGTTAATCATGGTTAATGCTATATCAAACCATTTCTATCATAATGGTTGAAAAGCTTCAAAGATACTAAGAACCTACTTACTAGGCGCAAGTGGTAAATAAAATGTTTGAGAAATATGAGAACCGCGTAACTCATATGCCATATCTCATTCTAACTGTTCTTATTTTCAGGGACTTGAGACATGAAAAAAATGTTTTTAGTCTTCGAAGCATTTTAGAAGTAGTAAAATTGCCATTTTCCTGCAAGCAGCAAACTTGA
Organism: Polypterus senegalus; assembly: GCF_016835505.1. NCBI lineage: Eukaryota > Metazoa > Chordata > Cladistia > Polypteriformes > Polypteridae > Polypterus > Polypterus senegalus. Next base: position 110,816,265 of record NC_053162.1, on the reverse strand, counting down.
ACTTGTTCAAATTCTCCACTCTCTATTCCAAGCAGCTGTCTCCCTAGTATTGCTTCAATTGGCTTCTGAACATAATGCTGTCCTCTCCCAGCTGTAGGTTTTTATTCACAATGATTAACCTTCAGATATCTATGGGGAGCTCCAAACTATAGGCATACAGGCTGAGCCATCCTGTAGGTTTGAATTTTGTGAAGCCTGTGGGATATGTAGACATTCCTAGTTGTCGCCAAGAATGTGAGGGTTAAAAAGCACTGCCATAATCTGAATTTTTTATCCATGTCTCCACTTCATGCCTTGTCAGTTTAAAGACTGGTTCTCCCATGCCACGCTCACTATAGACTGTAGCCTGGCCAGATTTACATTTGAAGAACCTGAAACTTAATATTTGTGGGGAGTTTTGGTGTTAAAAAAAATGCAATGATTGATTTCCTGGATCTGCATTTTGCATGTATGTCCTCTGCCATCACCACTGAAAATGGGCTCCAGTTTGTATCGGTTGAATTATCTGCTTTTGTAGCCACCTGGGGCGTTTGTCATGTCCAGAGAACCTTTTATCACCCACTGTCAAATGGGAGAGTTGAGATTCAACTAGACCCTAAAAATGGCATTAGAGCTCATTTGGTTGAGGTCTGCCCATTCTTTACTCTTCTCCATACTCTATTATAGAGTCACACAACACTCGACTACAGGCAGCTCTCCTGCATGTGTGATATTAGGACATGAACTGCAACTTCTTAATTGTTTGCAGCCCCAGGTTTCCTTCACGTCCTCAATGCCTCATCGAAACACCAGTCTCCAAATTCAGCACACGATGAGGGAACATTCTTGATATTATGTGTTGGGTAAGAGTTCTAAACATCAGTGACCTCGACTGAGTGAATGTTCATCATCCCCACTGTGGCAACATGCTGAAGTGTTTTTTATCCTTACCACTGCATGTTCTTGGCAACTTTCCATCTCTCAGATGGTTTTACATGGACTAGGCAAGGTAACACCAACAACCAGTGCTGATACAGAAATAAATGGAGACCTGGACAGCCTAGAAAGCATCAGGCCTGCTGGATCTTTAGCCTGAGCACCCACCCTTAGACCTGTTAGAAATTGGTCTTGCCCAGGCTATTCAATTTAATAAATACTAGGTGATGTCCGGTGTAAGAATAGGAACGAAAAACGGTGAGAAAGGAATTCAGAAATCAAGAAGCAAGAAATACTTCTTTCTTCTTGGTTCTTATTTCAGCATTATTGTGAAGAGTAAACAGCATGTGGGCATGAGGAAGGCTGCGCTTCTGAAATTCGATTATGTAAATATAAGAGATAACAACCCCAAAAAGATGATGTAGAATGTCTCTAAGTAATTCCTGCAGCTTAATCCAAAAGACTCGTACTACAATATCAGGTCTGTGCTCCGGTCTTTAAGTATCCGATGTATGTATGCATGTAGAGTTTCCAGCCAAGCAGGATTACATGTGAAACTGATAAATAAATCCGGCTTTGTGAATTTACGTACTATGGCCATGGCATCCTGATAGTTTTGTTGCATGTATCTTGGACTTCCTGGAAATGTGGACGGTAATATGATCATTTTGCTTACATGTACGTTATTTTCAGCTTTTGCTTGCAGTGCGTCTGATAGCCCTTTGTATTGTTCCACGCGCAGATCTTGTTGATGTAATCAGAGATAGTTGAGACGTGTGCGCTCTGTTTTAACATATGCATCTATGATGTACTGTTGAAATAGTTTGCCGCTGGAGTGCAAAATACTAAATGTACTACTCATTGATAATCTGTACACGTAAAATTGGCATTGAGTAAGCCTGATTCGGTTTGCGGTTCTTTTATCGGGAACATGTTCTAAATGTTTGTGCCAGCCAAAGTCTCCGCAAGGGAATAAAAGTGGGTAAACCATAGGATCGCAATTCATATTGAGCGTGGAAATCTGTTTACAGGAGTTGCCTCTGGGATAGATGCAAATGTCCCTTTCTTCTCCAACGAAAATCGCTGCAACATCGGTGAGACATGTAGGTGCATTGTATCGTCGTAAATCCTGCCCAGGGTTTTCCTTGAAAACCATTCGTACAGATACTGTTGGATTTGACTGAGCAATTTTATGCATGTGTTTGTATGATTTAGCGAAGGGGTTGATGGTTCTGAGCATGGAATCTAGCTGGAGAAGTAAATTTTCGCTGCATGCAGAGTTTGCTTTATCTTGTAAGCATATTTCAGTAGCTTGCGCTGTGTCAAAAACATACAACTGTTCATATCCTGGAGAGGTAGAAGTGTTAGCGTATAGTGGAGAGATTTGGTGATAAATTTGCTCATGTATTTTAAAACTGTATGGTTCGTGGCAAGGAGGTTGAGTTACCTGTGCACCCATGGAAGCAAACGCTTATCGAGAAAAGCCGTGTTGGCTGTGTGTGGGCGGGACCGGTTTTGAGGGGAAGCAGGACGAACCAGAAGAGAAATATATACAGTGAAAAACTATTTGCCCCCTTCCTGATTTCTTATTCTTTTGCATGTTTGTCACACAAAATGTTTCTGATCATCAAACACATTTAACCATTAGTCAAATATAACACAAGTAAACACAAAATGCAGTTTTTAAATGATGTTTTTTTATTATTTAGGGGAAAAAAAATTTCAAACCTACATGGCCCTGTGTGAAAAAGTAATTGCCCCCTTGTTAAAAAATAACCTAACTGTGGTGTATCACACCTGAGTTCAATTTCCGTAGCCAGCCCCAGGCCTGATTACTGCCACACCTGTTTCAATCAAGAAATCACTTAAATAGGAGCTGCCTGACGCAGAGAAGTAGACCAAAAGCACCTCAAAAGCTAGACATCATGCCAAGATCCAAAGGAATTCAGGAACAAATGAGAACAGAAGTAATTGAGATCAATCAGTCTTGTAAAGGTTATAAAGCCATTTCTAAAGCTTTGGGACTCCAGCGAACCACAGTGAGAGCCATTATCCACAAATGGCAAAAACATGGAACAGTGGTGAAGCTTCCCAGAAGTGGCCGGCCGACCAAAATTATCCCAAGAGCGCAGAGACGACTCATCCGAGAGGTCACAAAAGACCCCAGGACAACGTCTAAAGAACTGCAGGCCTCACTTGCCTCAATTAAGGTCAGTGTTCACGACTCCACAAAAAGAAAGAGACTGGGCAAAAACGGCCTGCATGGCAGATTTCCAAGATGCAAACCACTGTTAAGCAAAAAGAACATTAGGTCTCAATTTTGCTAAGAAACATCTCAATGATTGCCAAGACTTTTGGGAAAATACCTTGTGGACTGATGAGACAAAAGTCGAACTTTTTGGAAGGCAAATGTCCCGTTACATCTGGCGTAAAAGGAACACAGCATTTCAGAAAAAGAACATCATACCAACAGTAAAATATGGTGGTGGTAGTGTGATGGTCTGGGGTTGTTTTGCTGCTTCAGGACCAGGAAGGCTTGCTGTGATAGATGGAACCATGAATTCTACTGTCTATCAAAAAAGCCTGAAGGAGAATGTCCGGCCATCTGTTCGTCAACTCAAGCTGAAGCGATCTTGGATGCTGCAACAGGACAATGACCCAAAACACACCAGCAAATCTACCTCTGAATGGCTGAAGAAAAACAAAATGAAGACTTTGGAGTGGCCTAGTCAAAGTCCTGACCTGAATCCAATTGAGATGCTATGGCATGACCTTAAAAAGGCGGTTAATGCTAGAAAACCCTCAAATAAAGCTGAATTACAACAATTCTGCAAAGATGAGTGGGCCAAAATTCCTCCAGAGCGCTGTAAAAGACTCATTGCAAGTTATCGCAAACGCTTGATTGCAGTTATTGCTGCTAAGGGTGGCCCAACCAGTTATTAGGTTCAGGGGGCAATTACTTTTTCACACAGGGCCATGTAGGTTTGGATTTTTTTTTCCCTAAATAATAAAACCATCATTTAAAAACTGCATTTTGTGTTTACTTGTGTTATATTTGACTAATGGTCAAATTAATGATCAGAAACATTTTGTGTGACAAACATGTAAAAGAATAAGAAATCAGGAAGGGGGCAAATAGTTTTTCACACCACTGTATAAGAGATGATACCTCACTGACGTTTAACATTTTATAATAAGAATAACCTTCCCTATGATTCATAAAAGCTACGCCTTTTAGAGTTTCTGTTCGTGTTTTACATTTTTGTAGTTGTCTTTTTGGGGAAAAAGGTTTTTTTTTTTGTTATTTGGGGGATTTAGTGGTATATGTATGGTATTAATGCAACAGTGCCATATTTTGGAATGTTCTTTCTTGTCCTGGGGTGAAGCACGATTTTTTGAATGTGAAAATAGCATGTCAATATCATGTGAATTAAAAGGACTTATCCATGTTAGGTAATTATTATGCTGTCTTCATTTTAGTAATATACAAGAAGTATTAAGTTTAAATAGTTCCGTGGACCACATTGTATTACATCACACACATTATCCACAGTGATTTATTTGTTTTCACTAAGTACTCTGGTTTCTCTACGCATGACAAACTGACTCATGTTTCATTAATTAGACTTAGAAAGCAAAACGCATTTTTCATTCCTGATGGGCAAGTCAAGAGTTGCACCATTGAAAAATGTCACGATTCCAAAATTGGAGCTGACAGCTGCCAGTGTGGCAGTCAAAATGGACAAAATGCTAAAAGGTGAACTTCAAATGCCCTCACATGAATCTATATTTTGGACTGACAGCACCATAGTGCTAAAATACATTTCAAATTAATGCACTCGATTCAAGATCTTTGTTGCCAAAAGAATATCAGTGATCAGAGATCATCCACAACCACAAGGTATGTCACATCCGCCCTTAATCCAGCTGATCAAGCATCCAGAGGGCTAAGCATAGAAAGTTTTCTCAAAAGCACCACATGGACACAAGGTCCAAGTTTCTTATCAAAGCCCAAAGTAGAGTGGCCAAAAAGACCAAATCAACTGAACGGTTCACTTTTTGAAGATGATCCATAAATGAAAACATGTACAGTCAACATGACAAAAACAGAGGAAGTGACCGAGCCCATCAACAAACTAATCACCCACTTTTCGGATTGGTTACGCTTGAAGAAAGCAGTGGCTTGGCTCCTTAAGTTTAAAGACATACTGCTGCACTTAAAAAATGAAAGAAAAACATTTCAACTAGAAGTCAGTCAATCTAAAAGTAATTCAGAAAAACAAAAATCACTCATCACAGAGCACATAAAGGTATAAAACTGACTTTAAATCCAAGCCCAATTTCTCTAGAAGACTTGGCTAAAGCTGAAACAGAGCTTATATGCCTCAGTCAACAGCAAGAATTTCCAGATGAATTACAAGCTTTAAAGAAAAAGGCTTGTGTAAAAAAGACAGTCAAATATATAAACTTGAACTGATCATACAGGATGGAATACTGAGAGTTGGAGGAAGACTTAACAAAGCTGCAATGCCCGAAGAAGTTAAACATCCTGCAATTCTTCACAAGCATTCACATATTGCTTCTCTCATATTGTAGCACATTCATAAAGAAATCGGACATTGTGGGTGTAACTATGTGCTTGCACAGTTATGCCAGAAATACTGCGTACCTCAAGCAAATTCAGCTATCAGAAAAATCATTTCAAAATGCACAACATGCAGAAGATACAATGCGAAAGCAGGTGAGCAAAAAAATGGAAGATTTGCCAGAAGAATGTCTAGTACCTGACCAACCACCTTTCACCAATGCTGGAGTTGACTATTTTGGTCCCTTTTTAAGTCAAAAAAGGACAAAGTCTGGTCAATATTACGGAGTAATCTTCACTTGTCTAACAATCCGAGTTGTGCACATAGAGATTGCACATAGCTTAGACACTTAGATTCTTGTATCCATGCCATATACCGATTCATGTGCAGAAGAGGACAAGTTAAAATCATACACTCAGATAATGGAAAAATTTTGTTGGAGCAAAAAGTGAGCTACAAGAAGCAATTAAAAATTTTGGCCAAGCAAAAATAGGCAACAGTATGATGAAGAAAGAAGTCAAATAGGTTTGCAATCTACCATCAGCCTCTTTTCAAGGTGGTATATGGGAGAGACAAATCTGAAGTATAAGGAAAATTCTAAATTCAACAATAAACCAACAAACACTCGATGATGAAAGTCTTCAAACAATGATGTGTGAAGCTGAATCAATCATCAATAACAGACCCCTCACAAAGACTTCAAACAACCCAAATGATCTGGAGGAACTCAGACCCAATTACTTGCCATTACTAAATGACACAATCTGACATGCCTCCTTGAATCTTTCCTAAAGACGACCAGCATACTCGAAGACACTGGAAGCAAGTACAATATATGGCTGACTTGTTTTCAGAAAGATCGTCTAAAGCAGGGGTGTCCTAATCCTGTCCTGGTGGGCCACAGTGGCTGCAGGTTTTGATTTTAACTATTTTCTTCATTAGTGAGCCATTTGCTGCTGATTAACTTGTTTCACCTTAGTTTTAATTGATGACTTGCACCCCTTAGCTGTTCCTTTTTCCTTAATGAGCAGCCAAACAAGAATGAGACACAAAACAAGCCGCCACATCACCAGCTCACCTGAAAATAAAGAAAGGTCTCAGTCATGTTGGTCTGCTCAGATCACCAAAACATCTTGATAGTGGTCTTGGAAAAAATAGAAAATCAACAGAATGAGAGCAGCAACAAGTCATGATATTCAATAATGGCTTTAACTAACAGCAAGAACTGGCTTCTCATTAAGAAACAGGTTGAAGAGAAATTGGCAGGAGTCTGACGTTCTAATTCAGCTGGTCACCCGTTGACTCATTTCACATCTCATTTCTGTTTGGATGCCATCAATTCAGAGGAGGAGGCAATCCTTAAAACTAGGGCTATTAAAAATGAAGGGAAAAGGAGTTAATTAGCAGTGAAAACAGGTCACTGATTAGGAAAAGGGTCAAAATGAAAACCTGCAGCCACTGCGGCCCACCAGGACCAGAGCTGAACACCCCTGGTCTAAAGAGTATTTGCCAATACTTTATGAATGTCAAAATGGCTTGCACCAAGAATACATTTTTAACCAGGGGATGTTGTTTTAATTGTAGATGATGCTGCACCCTGCAGTTCCTGGGTAATGGGTCGAGTCATCAAGACAATGCCAGATGCCAAACGTGCAGTCAGAAGAGTTTGTGTGCAGACAAAAATAAGCATACGGGACAGACCCTGCTTCAAGAAACATCCAATGTTTTTTTAGTGTTATTGCTGCAATATTATTGCAATAGTTAAAATAAAGTTAGTTGGCTTACTATATTGAAGTATAGTAATTGTCTATAGGGGCAAGAAATGTAAGAGCCAATCTTAGAAAGTGAATTAAGTTAAGTTAAATTCATATTAATATTTGCTTAGTCAACCAGTCTGGTTTCCGCACTGGTCATAGTACAGAAACAACACTAATGCGGGTTGTAAATGACATTCTGATGTCCTCTGATGAAGGAAACTCCACTGTAATTATGTTGTTGGACTTAAGTGCAGAATTTGACACCATTGACCATTCTATATTACTGCACAGGCTAGAAAATGATGTTGGGCTTACAGACACCGTGCTCGCTTGGTTTAGGTCTTATTTATCAAATTGATTCCAATATGTACAGAAATGTGCTGACAGTACCCCATAGTTATACACAGAAGTTCAATATGGTGTCCTGCAGGGCTCAGTACTAGGACCTTTGCTGTTTTCACTTTACATGCTTCCACTGGGATCTCTCATTAGGAAACAATGTTAATTTTCACTTGTATGCAGATGACACCCAGTTATACCTTTCAATTAGATCAAATGAAGTTTCCCCGATGTCTTTAATTAGTTGTGTTAGTGTATTAAAGGAGTGGATGGATGAGAACTACTTGTCTTTAAACACAGATAAAACGGAGATGTTAATTATTGGCGGGAATGATGCTGATCACAACAATATTTTGTCATCATTTAACTCAGTTGAAATCCCCGTTAATTTCACTGAATCAGCCCACAATCTAGGAGTTACCTTTGACTCTAGCATGTCATTTAAAGCGCATATTACAAAGTTGTCCAAATCATGTTTCTTCCATCTTAAAAATGTTAGGAAATTAAGGCGCTTTCTAAATAAACAGGATTCTGAGAAATTAATTAATGCATTTATTTCTAGTAGGATTGACTACTGCAATGTGGTGATCACTGGATGTTGAAATTGTTCTTTATACAGCCTCCAGTTAATCCAAAATGCGGCCGCAAGAATTATTACAAGAACAAGAAAATACGAACACATAAATCCAGTTCTTAAATCCTTACACTGGCTCCCAGTTAAGTTTAGGGCAGATTTCAAAATCCTCCTTTTACCATATAAAGCATTAAATGGCCAAGCTCCGGCTTACTTGTCTGAACTTATCATGACTTACAAACCAGAGCAGACATTAAGATCTCAAGATGCTAGTCTGCTTATGATTCCAAGGTTTAATAAAATAACAGTGGGAGGTCAAGCTTTCAGTTACAGGGCCCCTAAACTGTGGAATGGTCTGCCTGCTACTATAAGAGATGCCCCTTCGGTCTCAGCCTTTAAATCCCAGCTGAAGACTCACTACTTCAGTTTAACATATTCTGACTAGAGCTGCTGATTAACTGTACATACTGCATCTCTGTTGTTAGTCATTAGTACTAAAACATAAGTAACATGATAGTTACAGTATAATTGGATACTAACCCTCACCTATTCTGTTTCTCTTCTCGGTACTCAAATGTGGCACTTGGTGCTATGGCCCACCTGCCAAGTTGTTTTGCCTGCCTAAGGTAAAGTCATCCCTGATGGAGGATCGCAGTAATCGTGGGAAAGGGGTCCTTTCATCGGATTGGCTGGCCCAGCGTTGTTTCAGCCGTGGAATGGCCAAATGGGGGAGGTAGCTTGATGGATGAGGTCTCCAGGACTCTAAACATATCCAAATCATATTATGTGAAATCATCTACTGTTAAATTCTGCTATGTACTTTTTATTTTTATACTGTATTGAGGATTTTTTCTGTTCTGTGTATTGTATTGTACCCCTCATTTTGACACCCACTGCACGCCCAACCTATCTGGAAAAGGGTTTCTCTTTGAACTGCCTTTCCCAAGGTTTCTTCCATTTTTTCCCTACAAGGTTTTTTTTTGGGAGTTTTTCCTTGTCTTCTTAGAGAGTAAAGGCTGGGGGACTGACAAGAGGCAGGGTCTGTTAAAGCCCATTGCGGCACTTCTTGAGTGATTTTAGGCTATACAAAAATAAATTATATTGCATTGTATTGTAATGTTTTAGCCTTTTATCCCCTGTAAGTTAATAAGAGATAGAACTTTCTTGCAATTACTAAGATACAGTGTGACAACTGAGTCAGTTGTTGTACAGAATTGGTCCCAGTGCACAGGGGCTTAAAAGACCCATTTTCAACATAGAAATGTACAGTTTTCTGACTGTTTTTGAAATGGTTCAGAAACATTTAGAAGTGATTTGTAATGATTAGCAATGAAACAAGATTTAATCTTTGAACAGAACTTTTCTTAACAATAAATTTTTTTTTGCTATATCAATTTTTCTCTTTTTTGCATGAACTGTTTTATTTGAATTTTTACCAGAGCTTTAAAAAACAAAGATATTTTGTCTGTAGAATTATTTTGACGTGCCAGGCTTTTACTGAATCCCATTTACAAGTTGGAACTGTGGAACTTTGGTAATTTTGGATAAAACTAGCTACAGTTATCATAGATACAGAAAAAAATTGTGCCCTGGTATGCTAGTAGTCTTTTTGATACATTTAAAATATCGCAATAAATCAACAGGATACCTATATAAACATGCAATATGAAAAACCAAAACTAAATATATTCATATTTTAAATTATATGTTGTAAGTTAAACATAATTTTCAAATGTAGTTTAAATATTTTAAGACTGTTTAGCTAAGATGTATTAAAGGATTTTTAAATCTCTAAGTCAAAAATATTGTCTATATATTTAATTGACTATTTGACATTTAAGGCTATTCATCATCTCTCTCCTCCATATCTCTCTGATTTGGTACAGATCATCATCCCATCTCGGTGTCTCAGATCCTCTTCTTCTCTTTCTCTCTCTGTCCCTGTCCCCCGTCTTGCCACTATGGGAGCAGGGCTTTCAGTTGCTCTGCTCCTCGACTTTGGAATTCCCTACCTCCTGAAATAAGAAACATCACCTCTTTCTCTCTTTTTAAGTCTAGACTAAAAACTCACCTATTCAAAATAGCTTATCCCACATAACTTTCTCCATTTTCCTATTTGGAACTGTTTTATGTTTTTATGATCTTGTAAATTACCTGCTCTTTTGTCTGCTTTTTATTTTCTTACTTTTATTATTATTTTTTACTGTGTACAGTGTCCTTGAGTGTTTTGAAAGGCTTTCAAATAAAATGTATTTTATTATTATTATTATTATTATTAATTACACAATTTAAAGAACAGAATGCATTTATATTACCATGTGCATAAACTGATCACGTTCCTGTGATGTCTTCTCAGCCAGGCGGATCATGTTTGCAAGGTACTGATGAGATGCAATTTCTTTACCCATTGCTTCATCGAGTTGCTGTTTTAAAATGTTGGCCTTCCTCTTGTGCTTTCTAAAAACATATAAACATTGGGAAAGTAAAGAATATGTACATGCATCAAGCTTTAAAAAATGATCAGACTACTGCATCTACTATGCATGGTCTGTATTGTTTAAATGATTATTTTCAAAATGCCTTACTTATAATAAGGGAATAAGTTAATGGAATGCACTATTTACTGTGATACACAAAAATTATTCTTCGCATTCACATTCCATTCGAAGCTCACTAGTTTGCATACTTGCTTTTATTTGATGACTAGAATTATTAAACAATTTTATTTCATTTTATTAAATTATAACAATTTATTAGGAGATTACTTTGATTCAAGTTATACATTTAGAAAAATCTAACCTCAGCAAATGAACAACAAATTAGTGTTAACTATCACTGTTGTACAGCCAAAAAAAAAAAAAATCAATGTGCAGAAGCCATAAGTGAAAAAGTAGATAAACACCATATTTCACTACTTTGTAGAACCACCTTTAATAGCAATAACTTGAAATGCTAGTTTTGTGTACCAATATTATAAGACAATGGGACAACTCAAAGTTAATGACTCTGACCAAAAGCTAGTAGTTGTAGAATATCCATGCAGCTATAGCAGCATTGTAATGAGGATGGTGCACTCCGGGGCAGCTATAGCAGCATTGTAATGAGGGTGGTGCAAGAAAAAATATAAATGAACTTAGAAATCGGAACATTCACAAAAATGAAGATCACAGTACAAATCACAATGCCATTCTGGAGAATTGTCCATTCTACCAGGAATATACAGACAGAGTGTGGTTCACCAGCTACTATGTCTTGGACAAACCATCAGAATATCGGAAGACTCTGGATCTGAAGAAATCGAGCTTAACACTAGAATTCCTGAAGACTACAAAAAACTCGTAATCCTGGCCCACCTTAAATCCCTTTGCACCTTTTCATCAGTGTTTTTTGTTTTGTAAATGTGTCTATCAGCACAAGCAGCAAGTAGCCTGTTATCCCAACCCTCCCACCCCTGGAGCTCATCTCGGGCAAAAAAGTTCTCCCAGCTCAAGCCAAGGCTCCTTATCTGCGTGTGTGGTACCTGGAGTTGTATAGGGTATATAATATATCGCCATTTGGAATACATACATTTCATGTGTGTTCCGTGTCTACAACGATCTGTGTAAATTGTAGGATGAAGTGCAAGGCAGAAATTGTTGAACACATAACTAAAAAAGAAAAATATTTCATATTCTAGTAGTAATTGACAAAATGTTCACATGAAATGTATAATGTGTGAAGACTGAAATATATTATATCAAATAAACGCTTTCACAAAAGATACAAGTATAGCAAAACAAGTGCGGTGGGAGGGATGGGATAGCAGGCTGCTTGTGCAGACACAATTACAAGACAGAAGACGCTGGTGGAGAGGTGCGAATGGATTTAAGGTGGGCTGGGATTACAAGTTTTTTCATAGGCTTCAGGAATTCTAGTGTTAAAGGTCTTGAATTGATTTTACCTGACACTTCAGCAAGGAAAGTAGTTAACACATCGTGAGTCAAGTGAGAAGGATTCATGTCAATTAATATGGAATTCAGTATCCTCTGCATGAATGCTATGAAGTGCTCTTTCATCTCTGGTCGGTTCTTCAGTGTTCCCTTCAGTGAAGCAAATCTCGACACCAGTTGCTCATGATTAGGATTATGATTATTATTATTACCACCCAACTGTTAGAACTATCCTTACAGAATTCTTTGTACATGATTTTGATGAACTCCTTACCTTCAATAGAAGGAACTACCTTATTGTCATCACTGGTGGTCTGGAAAAAAATTACCAAGGTCGTCTTCAGGCATAACCATACTGAGCCCTTGTATGTTATCAAGCATCTCTCTGTGCAGATTGGGTCACTACCTCATGTAATAGTGGCATGGGCATTGCCTGAAGTAAGCAACACGCTTTCTTTCTAACACACTTGTGTTGTAAGAATGGATGCTAGAGGGTCTGCGAGTTTTATTCATCTCCTGCAAAGACCCAGCCTAAATCAAGTCTCTGGGCATAAAGGGCATCATCAGGGCCATTACACTGTTGATGTACGTTATGGACTCTTAAGAGTGTCTCTTCCCAGCAAAAGCAAGATGTTAGCATCCTTGTCAAGTGGTGAGACATAGCTGGCTATATGCTTCAGATAAGAATGGCACCGTGCTGCTTCAGGTGTGGGGATCTCCTCCCTGTGACTTGCTAATTGATCACATTAAATTAACGTAGGTAGTGGGAACTGTGTGTTCCCTTGCACCGCTTCCACAATAAAACCATTCACTCCTCCTGTAGCATTCACTAGGCCTGCATATGTGCCTAGGGTATAGGGTGAAGAGTTCCCTTTTATATTGAACAGGTCAAAGAACTTTAATTGCTCTGTTCATCTAAGATAATATACATTTTAATGGCCTTCTCTGGTTGTTCCTTGTGGAACACCTTCACAAGACATATTTTGGCACAGCATTTTCCACAAAGTCCTTCATATATCTCAGTTCATTTAGATGATACAGGCCTTGGCACTTGTTCAGAGTTCTCCCGGCCATGCCAGGAGATGGAGATAAAGTCCTCTTGGGAATCTGGATGGAGAGCAGTAACATGCTACCATACTCAGAACATTGAATAATGACCTTACATTCTTTGGCAACACCTATAGCAGATTTCATGCCTTTGAAGAAATTCCTTGCGGCCTTGTATGAGTTTCCCTCTGAAAGTACGATACTTCTTTAGGGGGTGTGTTTTTTTTATTTTATTGGGCAGTAGTGGTTGGGATTGTCAACTTTCTCTTCTGTCACATCTTTGCTGGCAGCTGAAGCATTGTCTGAGATTGTTTTACAAATGGAAATAGTACCCCTTAAGTCCTTATGTCTAGCACTCAAGTTCTCATACCTCACGGTTGTTGAACTTGGCAAATGTACTTCATTCACTGAGTAGCTTGGATCATTTTTGGCCTTGGCAATCTGTCTAAAGAAACAAGAAAAAAGGAAAAGTGTTGAAAAGAGACTTGATGCTGCTGCCTGTACTTGGAACCAGCCAAAGTCCACTTCTCTTGAAGATAGTATGGCAGTTTTGCCACCAAGGGGTTAACATCATGAGCAGTATCTAAATAACTGAGACCAGGTAGATGTGGATCTGTTTTAGCAATTTCAAGTTCAAGGAAAAGGACACTAAGTTCCAAAAGGTTGCGGTCATCTTTGCTGGACAGTTTAGGAAAGTCCTGTAGTCTTTTGAATAAGGAAAGCTCAATGGCTTCAGATCTTCCTTTAGTCTTTCCGTGACAAATGTGGGACCTGTGGATGGATTGTTTACATGGATGTTTTTAAGTCTTTTTGCACATTCCACTGATTGGGGCCAAGCCTGGATTGCTGTCTTAAATGTGGATTTCCAGTACCTGTAATTTTCTGGGCAGTCGTCGTCAAACCTTGTGAGACCAATATTGCTGAATTCTCAGAGGATCATCTACCTTGCAAAGTCTGATATTCCAGCTCTTTCAGATTTCATGCCCACAGGTATTCCTTGGACAATGCTGTAGCTGATGGCATCTGGTGGATCATGCTCAGGTACTAGTGTGGTAAATGGAGTTGCAGATGGATTTATCTCAGGTTGCCCAAAGCCTAGGTGTCTTATGACATAGACTCATTGAAGAACACTGAGTCTCTTGCAGCATGGGGCAGCTCCTGGGAGATTTAACAAAATTCTGATTATATGAATCTGGTACTGTATGAGTATGCAGTCTGAGTTTTGGAGACTTGTGGGGATTCATAGCACTCACAATGGGTGTTGGATTAGAGTGGTCTTCCCTACTGGCATCTTCTGGCAGGTTATATGCTGGGGCATTGTATGTAAAGTCTTCAACAGTTGGCTTAAAGGCATTGTTAGTATTCTGATCTAAGACAAACTGCAAAGTTTGTTTTGTGGGATCTGCTGAATTGGGCAGCCTGAGGGGATGGCTGACTTCATCCTCTTCCTCTACAGCTTGTTTCAAAATACTCAATTTAGCCAAAGCTGCTGCTTCCTCTCGTTGCTTTTGGAGGACTTCTAACTGAACCTCTGCCTCTGCCTCTGCCTCTGCTTGCAAGCGGGCTGCTTTCCTCTGAAGGGCTGCTTACTTTTTAATACAGACAGCTTGAATCTTAGCTGCCTCTGTTTCTGTACAGGCTAAAACCAGATGGCTGCTCAAGTCTGATCTCTGGGAGTTTGATCGTAGAGATCTTAATGATTTTCTAGAGTGCCTAGACAAGACAGAACAGTAGGATATGGTGTCATGTAACTGCCTTATTCCACTTTTTTAACCTTGACTTGATTTCAAGAAATGTAATGTGACTATTGCTGATCAAAGTAAATTGAACAAAGACAAAATTGGCAATATAAACTGTAATCCCCGTTTGATCCATCCTTGACTATCTGTGTTGAAAGAGTACAGCATTTTTAGGAATAACAAAAACAAGTAGAAGGACACATTTCTGTGATACTTGCCCCAATGTAACAGATGTAGGCATATAAAAAACAGTCTTTTCATATACCCCAGGCTCAACATGATCAGGCTTCAGAAATCCATCTTTTTACTATTCTGTCCCAAAAAGCTGTATTAAATGATGTTTCTCTCCTAAGACCCAGTCCGTACGAAGCGTTGCCCCTCTGGTTGTACTGAACGTGGATAGATAGCTTTACTCACTAAAACTCAAGACTGAGCATCCATATATTTTAATATATGGTTCTGGCAAGATGTCATACAAAGTATTAAGACATGAAAACCACTGACAAAAAGGTAAAAGGACAATAATTTCTTTAACGTAAAATACAGCATGGTGGAAGGTAAAGCTATGACTAAAGCAGTGCCAGTAGCAAAGTGGGAGCTAGGGACATACCAATATATATCAAATTAAAGGGGGGGTAGAAATGTGTCAAAACTGGCTAATAACAATATTAACAGAGGTTGCTGTAGAAGCACAATAATAATATAACAAAAAAGACTGCAGCAACAACCCTAGCTGAAAAGTAGCATATATATATATATATATATATATATATATATATATATATATATATATATATATATATATATATATATATATATATATATATATATATATATATATATATATATATATATATATAATAATAATAATAATATATATATATATATATATATATATATATATATATATATATATATTGTGCTGCGGTAGGTTGGCACCCTACCAGGGATTGGTTCCTGCCTTGCACCCTGTGTTGGCTGGGATTGGCTCCAGCAGAACCCCATGACCCTGTGTTTTCAGCGGGTTGGAAAATGGATGGATGGATGGATGTTTATAAAATAGACCTGCACTTTTACTATTTGACCATTTTGATCATGTTGTGAAAGAGTACTCCCTGTTCAAGTATTAGATGAAGAGTAATAAATAACACAGACAAACTTTTCTCCTGCCTGATTGCTTATTAAAAGGTTTTATCACATTTGTCTCATTAGAGAATAAGTTTCTTTCTTGATTAATTAAGATGTTGATTTCTACCAGAGACTTGAACAATGTGACTTGGTAAAAGGATTACATCAAATTTCCTTTATTATTTTATTGATTTTATTTGTAGAAAATAAAACTCTATACAATCATGTCAATGCTTGCTCTAAAACTTGATTAATTAAATTATGTGATATTTAAAAAAAGTTTTGGACAGATCCGTTATGTGAAAATTAAATATTTTCCAATTTCAAATAGTATAGAACATCAGTTACCCCTTATCACAGGTGGGCTGGAATTATTCCAGTTGAGCAAGATAAATAGTGCTAGTAGTGAGGTATAAGCAATTACAATCTATTTGTCCTTCTCCAACTTTAATCTGGGAGTACAATAAACATGCTGTTAATGGGTTAGAAGGGACTGTGACACCAAGGCTGCCTGATTGATTTTTGTCCAGAATGATGTTTATTTGGTGATACTGGAACTAAATTGCAACATTCACTGGTTGAATCTTGCCCGGGATACATTTTAGAAAATTTAAAGATAAATGTCCTAAATAGAAGACTTTAAGTTGGATGATTAAATGCTTTCCACATAAGGAGCTTTAGTGTTTTCTATGCATGGCTGCCTTCTAGTCATTTTCAGAGATGTTAAGTGAAACATCCTTTGCCCAATGTACCTTAGGATATTGAATCGTAATTGATCATAAGCTGCAAAGACCTTAACTATATACAAATTTCTAAGTATATTAATCTCAGCCGTTTTTCAGTGATTTAATACAGTATAAGTGTAAGACTGTAGAAAAAGGTGATCATGTAGAGGTGCAACAAATAAAAGCTTCTCTGTCTTAAAAGGTTTCCTGCATTGGTTCCATATTCTGAGTGACATGATTGAGGTGTTTAAAATTACAAAGGTAATTAATACATTTACAACTTACACTGCCTCAGACATGCACACTGTTTATTTGAACTTCTCCCATCCAGCAAATACTTCAGAACCTTTCCTGCACGGACCTTGAGGTTCAGAAAGTTTCATCCCAAGAGCTATAAACACACTCAATCAGTCCATCAAGTACTCCTGGTAGAACTGTTTGTACATAAAATTACAATTACCTCACTGTAAACTTTCACTACAGTTGTAATATTGCACAACCTGCGCCACTTTATGAACAATTTGCATTATCTGCACTATATACATTGTATATGCATATTGTAATGATCTCTTTATATTGAATATTTTTCATTGTTTTTCTGGTATTATTATTATTATTATTTTATCATTTTACAGGAAAAAAAGTTTATAAGCTTCTAAGTCGATTTAGATTTCTAAAAGCTGTCCTCTTGGAGCTCTGTGCTGTTAGAATATTAGGATATATGCTTGAAATCATTTTTAAGATGAAATGCTTTAAAGTATGCGAATGACATTAATCAGATACATTTTTAACTTAATTTAAATAATGTATACTATTAACAATTACACATGTGTAGGGAAGGTGGTGCAGCGGTAGCGATGAGTTGGTGCCCCATCCAGGGATTGTTTCTGCCTCGCGCTGTATGCTTGCTGGGACTGGTGCAACCCTGGATGGATAGATGGATGGAATAAACATTTTCTACAATGATTTTTCAATGTTCCTTAAAAATAGTGAAGAATTGGTCTTCTAAGCTTACAGATGGTTTCACATTAATCACAGAGCTTATTGTGTGTCGATTGGATGTGTGCAGAAAGTAAAGGACAGACAGGAATTAAGGGTTGCTGAATTTGAAAAAGACAGTACTGCGGCAACAAATTATTTCGAGAGTCATGCACATCCCAGCAAACATCTTGTGGAAGGCAGGAACAATCCCTAGATAGGGAGCCAGCGCAAATAAATAAAATTCGACGTTTTGAAGAAATCATTTTATGACATGATTTACCTTTATTTATTTACTTACTCCCTAAAGCCTAAAGTCACAAGTAGTGTGCAGAGGGCATGCTCAAAAATACATGTGTAATGCCATGAAAAGTGCCCGCTGACACTTTAGTATGCAAGCAATGGTATGTGCATTCTTGCTCCGATGTAGAAGGGAGCTGAGTTTACCTCTGTTATAGCGCGTCTATGTGAAAAGATGCGGGGGTGTGGTGTGTTTGGGATGAGATAATAAAACTGACTAAAAAAAAAAAAAACAAAGCTAAGTTTTACAAGTATCAGAAATTACACCGGCTGTTACAGACTGAAATCAAATGTATGTTTTTAT
This sequence comes from Polypterus senegalus, assembly GCF_016835505.1. Classification (NCBI taxonomy): domain Eukaryota; kingdom Metazoa; phylum Chordata; class Cladistia; order Polypteriformes; family Polypteridae; genus Polypterus; species Polypterus senegalus. The sequence goes on along the minus strand of NC_053162.1, from coordinate 110,797,944 downwards.
TCTAAAATAGTAAGACTAAGAGCAGTTTACTTCTCAAAACGGAGTAGTGCAGGATCGAACTCATGACTTTTTGATTTCCAGTTGGCAGCTGATTCTATTGTGCTACAGAGGCAGTCCTAATAAATGGGTGTCAATGTCACTTGTTAAGGCGGCTTTTTGTTTCTGCAGTTATATTTTTGAATAAAAGCGCAATTGTTGTGTTAGATTGGTAGCTTTTGTGAAAGTATTTGTTTGATACTTCAGGCTTCATACATTATATAGTTTATGCCTACATTTTGTCATCTACTAGTAGAATATAAAAAACGTTTCTGTTTTAACAATGTGTTTACACAGATTACTGTAGAAACGGAACAGACATGAAATGCGTGTGTTCCAAACAACGATCTATTATTTCCAGTCCAAAACTCCACTTCACTCCCAGAAAATCAATCAAGGCATGAGCTGGGAGAAGTTTGTGCACGTTCTAAATCAGTGGGGGGATGGAATACCCGGCTGCTTGCAGCCTGATTTTTATCAGCACATTTAGATGACAAAAGACGCTGGTGGAGAGCTGTGAACGATTTTAAGAAGTGATTTAAGGTGGGACGGATTTACGAGTTTTTTCGTAGGCTCTAGTAATTCTAGTGTTAAAGAGTGTCACAGGTTTTTCCAGTTCCTCTGTGCTAAAAGTGTCTAGCTGTTTTATTTATAACACAACAAAAAACAATTGAGTCTTATCACTTTTAAACTGGGTAGAATATAAGGCTGCGGTGGGCTGGCGCCCTGCCCGGGGTTTGTTTTCTGCCTTGCGCCCTGGATTGGCTGGATTTTGCTCCAGCAGACCCCCGTAAACCCTGTAGTTTGGATAAAGCGGGTTGGATAATGGATGGATGGATAGAATATAAGGACTTACAGTACTCTATAAATGTGCGGGTTATATGTTTATAGTCAATGATTTTATCTCCATCTGTGTTGGTAATTTCTGTTAATGCATTGCAAATTTCCTTTTTCTGGATTTTTTGAGGTAAGATCTTAGTCTTCTCTCCATGTTCATAGCATTGATGTTGCAACATAAAGAGGAGCTGTTCCATTTCTTATGTTGTAAAGAGTTTAAATTCTGATTACAAAACATGTCTTTGCCTATAAAGTGCCTCATTTGGAGAACTGACATATTCTTCATTTATTCAGGTTACTTCATGTTTACAATAGGGGGTGATATAGCTCCCTAGTTAGAATAAGTTCTTTTGTAATTGCGGCGTTTTAAGTAACCAAAAACTATATAGATATGATATTAAAAGCTGATATCCCTACCATAGTGATACGGCGGTAAAAATCACATAAGAGAAAATAACTTAGTTTCCTTTACTGACGATTTCTGCGGCATTACAGATGGTAAGCCAATAGCAAGACAAATACCAAGGTGGGATCTTGATCTAAACAGTCTGCCATTTTTCGTCGCTGTGCTGAAAGGGTTTTCAAGACGGATGATGATATCACCCATCCGTTCGTCGGCTTCAAAGTGTTTGGCTGCTGTCCAAGTCTTTTAATACTGTCTTCTCCATGTGCAGGCCCTTACTTAGGTTCCAAACAAGGGAAGGAGAGGATTCCATTTCATCTCTAACATAAATAAATAGTACAATGCCTATTTTCGTAGTTGTACCATCTCTCTTCAAAAGCTTGCCTAGCAGTTCTAAATGTGGACAGCCCCTGTGTGCTAACTTTGGGCTGGCCTGTACATGTGAGTGGATTTATAAAATAATTTTTGTACAGAGCACAGTAACATTAAACTTATAATCTTATTACACTTCATTACTTAGCTCTGAAGCTTTCTTGTTTTACAATTTATTTTTGAGGGAAAGATATGAAATAATCCAACCTTTTTAAAAAATCCTCAGAGTTTCCCATAGTATTCCTGCAGAGACCTCTGAGGATGCATTTGTCTGTAAAACATTAGCCAAGCAAAATGAAACCTTTTATTGGCTAACTAAAAAGATTACAATATGCAAGCTTTTGAGGCAACTCAGGCCCCTTCTGCAGGCAAGAAGTAATACAGAAACTGGAGTACCCTATGTTTATATATACACACTAGGACAAGAAACAACATTAGTAAATCTTTAAATGAAAAATCTTAAATGTAAACAATTAGTTTGTGGTGAGTTTTTCAAAACAATATGGGTCTGTAGACAGGTTATCTGTGTCAGTCTTAGAGATGCAAACAGTCCTCATACCTGGCCATATAACTCTTGTTTCTATTCAAGCTGTGTTGTAATGTATTAAATTAAATGTAAACAATTAATAGATTTGTTCAGGCTAAGATTAATTTAACAAGAGAAGAACAATATATGGTCAAAATCTTTGGATAAGATAACTGTCCAACAAAGTCCTTTGAAGTTTGTGATGAGTTTTTCAAAACAATATGGGTCTGTAGACAGGTTATCTGTGTCAGTCTGAGAGATGCAAACAGTCCTCATACCCTGCCAGTGCTTCTACTGTTCTTGAATGGCCCAGCCAGAGCCCTGACTTAAACCCAACTGAGCATCTCTGGAGATATCTAAAAATAGCTGTCCACCAATGTTTACCATACAACCTGACAGAATTGGAGAGGATCTGCAAGGAGGAAAGGCAGAGGATCTCCAAATCCAGGCGTGAAAAACTTGTTGCATCGTTCCCAAGAAGATTCATGGCTGTATTAGCTCAAAAGGGTGCTTCTACTAAATACTAAGCAAATGGTCTGAATACTTAGGACCATGTGATATTTCTTTTTTTTTTTTTTAATAAATCTAAAAACAATTTCAAAAATTCTTTTTGTCTGTCAATATGGGGTGTGTGTGTACATTAATGAGGAAAAAAATTAATTTAAATGATTTTAGCAAATGGCTGCAATATAACAAAGAGTGAAAAATTGAAGGGGGTCTGAATACTTTTTGTACCCACTGTAGATGACATCTTCATAATCTGGACTGCCAGTGAGAAGGACCGCCTCCATTTTCATAATGAATATAATTCTTTTCACCCCAACATAAAGCTGAAGCTAAATTACTCAAAAACAGAAGTCAGCTTCCTTGACACCACTGTTGAACTGAAAGACAACACCCTTGTAACTTCTGTTTTCACAAACCAACAGACAGACGGACCTACCTAAGAATTGATAGCTTCCACCCCAAGCATATAAGGTGCTCCATTATTTTCAGCCAAGCAATACGGTAAAATCGTATTTGCTCAGACCCAACTGACTGGGATCAACAACTGCAGGAGATCAGACAAGATTTCATCAGACAAGGTTATACCCGCAAAATAACAGGCACTCAAATAAGAAGATCTACTGCCATACCCAGAAACAACCTTCTGGAATATAAAAACAAAGACAACAAAAACCGCATCCCCCATGTTGTCACCTACAACCCACATCTTGAAACACTTCGAAAAATTATAAAAGTACTTCAGCCAATGTTAAATAACGACCAAACACTGAAAAATGTATTTCCTGAACCTGCCCTCCTGGCATACAGGCAACCACCAAACCTTCAGCAACTAAATGACCGAAGCTCCCTAAATGACCTGACAGAAAATGGCACATCTTCCTGCCTACAGAAAAGATGTAAAACGTGTGCCCACATTCACAATACAGAAACTTATAGTTATACCACATTGCCAACTTAAACATCACATAAAGGGATAATTTTCCTGCAGATCATCTAATGTGATCTACCTAGTTCTCTGCATGAAATGTCCTGACACTGCACTCTATGTGGGAGAAACTGGACAAACACTCCGCCAGAGAATGAATTTACACAGGTTCCACATTAAACAGGGTAACACAGATGTTCCTGTAGCGGCCCACTTCAACAGCCATGCACACTTTGAGAGGGACTTTAAAGTCACAGTGCGTATGGGCATCTTCAAAACACAGCAAGAGAGAAAAGAATGGGAAGTTAAACTCATGTTAAAATTTAATACATTACAACACGGCTTGAATAGAAACAAGAGTTATATGGCCAGGTATGAGGACTGTTTGCATCTCTCAGACTGACACAGATAACCTGTCTACAGACCCATATTGTTTTGAAAAACTCACCACAAACTAATTGTTTACATTTAAGATTTTTCATTTAAAGATTTACCAATGTTGTTTCTTGTCCTAATGTGTGCTCCAGTTTCTGTATTACATCTTGCCTAAAGAAGGGGCCTGAGTTGCCTCAAAAGCTTGCATATTGTAATCTTTTTAGTTAGCCAATAAAAGGTATCAATTTGCTTGGCTTTTGTCTACATTCATAATGGCTAACACAGTACAACACCCTAGTACTTCTGTAAAACATCATTTTGCCTAGAGATGAATTCTATACAGTTCTCCTCAGCTAAGGAGGGATATGATGCCAGCTACATGATAAGTGTGTAGGGCACACTGATTTAAACTCCATTATCAGAGTGGTGTGGTCTACGATAACAATAGTGTCAATAAAGAAATAATCAATTCTTAACTGTGATGTATTGGTGAGGAAGATGAATATGCTCGAGTTTGGATTTAAAAATCTCCATGGGTCTGATGAGTTACAATCTATTACAAACTGTGTGATTATTTTTGCAGTGTTAGATGTTATCACCACTTTAGTTAAAGACCTATCCAAGTCTGGATTTAAAACACGGTTAAAGTGTCCAGCAATTATAATTTAATGAGTGTTCACATCAGGAATAGATGCAAATACATTTTCGATGAAATCTCTACCATCCACATTAGGTGCGTAGTAATTTATCAAAATTACTGCAGATTGAAATAAATTACCTATCACCATGAGATGTCACCCTTCAGGATCTGATACTACAATAAGATTGTTTTGTATATTAAGATTTCCACACCTCTAGTTTTCTTTGAATAGCTGGAGTGAAAAATTTACCCAATCCAATCTCTTTGTAACCAAAAGTGGTCCTTACTTATTAAGTGAATCTCCTTTAAAATAATATCTTGGCATTTAGACCTGTTAGGTGAGAAAATACATTTTGTTCTCTTTAGATCAATCACAAAGTTCACTGTTTGGTTGGAGAGAACTGCTTCTGAACCTTTCAGGACGTTTTGTAGACTGATGTAAAAGTAGTATGTTTTTTTAAAACAGTAGCTTCATCCTTGATTTAATATTGTTGCCAATTATTATGCCTACAGAGTCTACTATTATTATCATGCTGACACTTAAATTTGTTGATGTTAAATGGAAAAATAAGAAATATCTTGCTCTCTTTCTGCACTTCTCCATCCCTTTCTGCTTTCTTTGAGTACCAAAGTTTTTTACAACCCCAAATCAGAAAAAGTTGTGATTAAAAAAAGAAAAAAGCAAGTTATAAATTCTCCTCAAATTTTATTTCATTGCAGAGAGTATGAATACAAAATAATTCATGTTTTTTTTTGTCAACATCATTTGATGTGTAAATAAATATCCATTCTTGCCATTCAGGCTTGCAACACATTTCAAAAAAAGTTGGGACAGTACAGCATTTACCACTTTGTACAGTTCCCCTGTCTTTTAACAAAGAAATCAAGTGACTAAGTGTTGCAGGTTTGTCCCATTCTTCCTGCAAACAACGTTTTAGGTGCGCAACAGTACGGGGTCTTCGTTGACGAATTTGTTGTTTCAAAATGCGCCAAACATTCTCTATAGGAGACAAATCAAGGCTACAGGCAGGCCAGTCAAGCATCCGCACCCTCTTCTTACGTAGCCATGCCTTTGTTATGTGCGCAGTATGTGGTTTGGCATTGTCTTGCTGAAATAAGCATGGGCGTCCCTGGAAAAGATGTCATCTTGAAGGCAGCATTTGTTCCTCCAAAACTGAGATATACATCTCAGCATTGATGGTGCCATCGCAGAAGTGCAAGTTACCTTTGCCAAAGGCACTGACACAACCCCATACCATGACAGACCCTGGCTTTTGGACTTGTATCTGGTAACAGTCTGGATGGTCCTTTTCCTCTTTGGTCTGCAGCACACGGCGTCCATTTCTTCCAAAAAAGATGTGAAAAACCAATTTGTCTGACCACAATACACGTTTCCACTGCACAATGGACCATCCCAGATGCCTCCGAGCCTAGAGAAGTCGACGGCGCTTCTGGACACTATTTATGTAGGGCTTCCTTTTGGCACAGTACAGTTTCAGCTAGCATTTCCTAATGTAACTATGTACTGTAGTGCTTGAGAGTGACTTCCTGAAGTAGTCCTGAGCCCACGCAGTTATATAATTTATTGATAAATGACAGTTTTTAATGCAGTGCCGTCTGAGAGCTCGGAGATCACAGTCATTCAGTTGAGGCTTGCGCCCTTGGCCTTTGCGCAAGGTAATTACTCCAGATTCCCTGATTCTTTTCACTATGTTATGCACTGTAGAGGGAGAAATGCCCAAATCTCTTCCTATCTGGCTTTGAGAAACGTTTTTCTTCATCATTTCAAAGATTTTTGCCCGCACTTGGTGGCAAACTGGCGATTCTCTGCCCATCTTTGCTCCTAAAGGAGTAGGCCTTTCCTCGATGCTGCTTTTGTACCGAATCATGATTGCAATCACCTGTTAACATCACCAGTTTCAAATCACATCATTATTTAGTTATTATACCTCATTACTACCCCTGAATTGCCCCCATCCCAACTTTTTTTGGAATGTGTTGCAAGCCTGAATGGCAAGAATGAATGTTTATTTACAAATCAAATGATGTTGACCAAAAAAACATGAATTATCTTGTGTTCATACTGTCTGCAATGAAATAAAAGTTAAGGGAAATTTGTAAATTACTGCTTTATTTTTTTATTCATATTTTCCATATTGTCCCAACTTTTTCTGATTTGGGGTTGTAGTTATATGACTAATAAATGTATTTTTGCTTGAAAATGATGTTCATTATTTAGTAAATTTAGATTTTTATCATATGCAGCCTGCTAACCCAGCCACAAGGGATGCACAGACCAGTGTGTTTCTTTGTGAAAGTCCCAAGCCCGGATAAATGGGGAGGGTTACATCAGGAAGGGCACCCAGTGTAAAATTTTGCCAAATCAATATGCGGACAACAATACAAATCTCCATACCGGATCAGTCAAGCCCCGGGTTATCAACAACTGCTACCAGTGCTGTTAGCCAAAAGGGTGCTGGCGGAAATTAGGCTACTTTTGGCCGAAGAACCCCAAGAAGGAGAAGAAGAGGAGGCAGATGTGTCCGGAGGCAGGAGGAGAAGAGGAAGGTAAAGAGAGTGGAACTGAGGGTAGGAACTTTAAATGTTGGCAGTATGACTGGTAAGGGGAGAGAGAAGATATGATGGAGATAAGGAAGGTTGATATATTGTGTGTGCAAATGACTAAATGGAAGGGGAGTAAGGCCAGGTGGATTGGAGGTGGATTCAATGTGTTCTATCATGGTGTGGATGGGAGGAGAAATGGGGTAGGGGTTATTCTGAAGGAACAGTATGTCAAGTTTTGGAGGTGAAAAGAGTGTCAGACAGAGTAATGATTATGAAGCTGGAAATTGGAGGTGTGATGATGAATTCTGTTAGTGCATATGCCCCGCAAGTTGGGTGTGCAATAGATGAGAAAGAAGATTTTTGGAGTGAGTTGGAAGAAGTGATGAACAGTGTACCCAAGGGACAGAAAGTTGTGATTGGAGTGGATTTCAATGGACATGTTGGTGAAGGGAACAGAGGGGATGGGTGGGTATGTTGTAAAGGAGAGAACATTGGGTGACGTAACAGAAGTGGAGGAAGATGCACACAAGCAGATTACATTCTACGCAATAGAGTCAACCTGAAGAAGATTGAAGACTGCAAAGTAGTGGCAGGGGAAAGTGTAGTTAACACTAGAATTACCAGAGCCAACGAAAAAACTTGTAAACCTGGGCCATCTTAAATCTTTTTTGTCTTCTAAATGTGTCAATAAGCCCAAGCAGCAAGCAGCCTGCTATACCATCCCCCCACCACCTCAGAACTGGTTCTCCCAGTTCATTTCTTGACTGATTATCTGGGAGTGAGCTACCCAGAATTGTAAAGGGAAATAATTTGATGTGTGTTTTGCGTCTACAACAATCTATGTAAACACATCGTTAAAACAGAAACATTTTTCATGTTTTAGTAATAAATAACAAAATGTAGAAATGAACTGTATAATGTATGAAGGCTGATGGCCAAATATCAAATAAACACTTTCAAAAAAGGTGCAAGTATAATACGATAGCTTCCGTTTTGTAGTGGTTGTAATAAGAATATGAGTTAAATGTCACAGTGCTCTGTACAAAAATTATTTTCTAAATCCACTCACTTGTACAGGCCAGGCCAAAGTTAGCACACAGGAGCTCTCAGCATTTAGAACTGCTAGGCAAGCATTTGAAGAGAGAAGGTATAGCTATGAAAATAGGCATTGTACTATTTCTGTATGTTAGAGATGAAATGGAATCCTCTCCTTCCCTTGTTTGGAACCTAAGTAAGGGCCTGCACGTGGAGAAGACAGTATAAAAAGACTTGGACAGCAGCCAAACACTTTGAAGCCATTGGACGGATGGGTAATATTGTCAACCATCTTGAAAATCCTTCCAGTGCAGCGACGAAAAATGGAAGACTGTACAGATCAAAATCCCACCTTGGTATTTGTCTTGCTATTGGCTTCCCGTCTGTAATGCCGCGCAAATTGTCAGTAAAGAAAGCTAAGTTATTTTCTCTTATGTGATTTTTACCGCCGTATCACTATGGGAAGGATATTAACTTTTAATACCATATTTATATAGTTTTCGGTAACTTAAAATACCACAATTACAAAAGAACTTATTCCATCTAGGGAACTATATCGCCCCCTATCGGAAACAGTGGTAAGAACCACTGACTTGTAATCCGGAGGTCTTAAGTTCGAAACTGGTTCCCCGGAAAAGTTACCATTTTGAGTAGTGAGATGCTCTTATTGTTAATATTATACAATAAAAACATACATTTGATTTGTGTTTTTAAAATCTGGTGCAAATTTATAGTACTTGTAAAAGTTAGTGTTTTTTTTTTTCAATTTTATTCTCTCGAATGAATATGAATATGAATAATGTTGATTCAGTGCCACAATGCTTTGCAAAATCTATACTAATAAAAGGCAAAGCCCTCACTCACTCACTCACTCACTGACTCATCACTAATTCTCCAACTTCCCGTGTGGGTGGAAGGCTGAAATTTGGCAGGTTCATTCCTTACAGCTTCCTTACAAAAGTTGGGCAGGATTTATATCGAAATTCTACGCGTAATGGTCATAACTGGAAGCAGTTTTTCTCCATTTACTGTAATGGAGATGAGCTTCAACACCGTGGGGGCGGAGTTTCGTGTGACATCATCACGCCTCCCACGTAATCACGCAGTACATAGAAAACCAGGAAGACCTCAAAAAAGCACTTAAGAAAATATGCATTATATAATTGAGAAGGCAGCGAAACAATAAGAAGCGAGCAAGTGACATATACAACCATATTCATGAGTTCTGCTACTTCGGAAACAAAGCATGATGTAAACCTACACTTTAAATTAAGTTCATAGACAGGCTGCCGCTGGCGTTTGTAATTTAGTGCCCACCCATATAAGGCCGTCCGTCAGCGGCAATCCAATAGCAAACTGCCCACTAAATATTCACGGGTGAAGGACTGTGCTTATGGAGAGGAAGATGAGATGGTCAGGGTGGTGTTTGACACAAACTCAGCGAAACTGCGAGAGAAAGTTTTAAGTGCCAGGACTAAGGTAACATTAAATACAGCCATGGACATAGCACGAGATGGCACCAGCACAGCTGGGAACCTTCGATGCATGTACACCGAGTGGCTCACGTGAACTGACGCAGTGCACAGATAAAAAGCAACAGTTCCAAAGAGCGCTGAACAAAACCGAATTACACAATTGAAAAGGCAGCAAAAATATGAAGCGTTGATACATACAAGCATATTCATAAATCCAACTACTGCGGAAACAAAGCACACGTTGGAAAAAGTCAATGTCCCGCTAAAGGAAGACAGTGTAAAAAACCCGTGCATGCAGTGTGTCAGGTCTCAGATAAAGAAGAAGACGAGCTGTTTATTGATGCAGTAAGAAACGAATCGATGAATGAAACCTGTCATCTTTACAACGATTGACAAACACGGAATGTAACTTGAACACAACACATCCTACAAATACGAACCTGATTGAAAGAAATAATGATAATCAAATCCTTGATGACAGCAACACTCAGTAACACTCACAAAACAAATACTGTATATTGACAGTCATGTTACGTTATTTTTAAAATGTTCCCTTTTCTTTTCTAGCTTTTTAACACACTACTTCTCATGATGCGATACGGGTATATATATATATATATATATATATATATATCCCGATCTACATACTCGAATAATGGATACTTTATTCGCCATCAATGATTGTTTTGGTAAAGCCATACTCAGTGTATTCATTAGATGAACGGTAAAAAGTAAGAGCGAGGGAGGATGACTTATTGAGGCATGCAGGCTGTAGTGCGTCAACTCTATCTGAATTGCGCGATCACATTTGAAAAATATATCTTTTCAAGTTCTATTTAGTCCATATGTGTCAAACTCAAGGGCGGGCCACATCCGCCCGGCGTGTAATTATATCCGCCCGAGATCATTTTATATACTGTATTATTGTTATTAAAGCCGGGTATATGAAGCGCTGGTAACACAATAAACTACAGATCCCATAATGCAGCGCTTCAGCTGCCTTGCCAACACTTACGCGTTAATCAAGTCTAGCTTATGATGCTGCAAGTTATTGCGAAGCTAGCTCACACGATGCTGAAGAGAAAAGTTGATTCTGAAAATAGAGCCTTTAAAACCGATGGGAGGCTGAGTATATGTTTACTGAACCCGTGTGTCTCATTTGTGGAGCTAATGTGGCTGTAATTACAGAATTTAATCTAAGACGGCACTATGAGACAAAACATCAGGGAGTTCTGTGTTGTGGAGATTCTCAGGATGGATTGCAGGTGCTCATCAGTGAGGCTGAAAGACCTGAATGCAATGCAGAAGATACAGAAAGCAGAAGAATTAAATAAGAATCTGACACTTCAGCGGACGTTTTACCCGTGCACAATCACAAAGTGATTTCAAGTGAAGTTGCTTTTATGGGAGACACAAATGCACCAGTGCAACTTTCCCTGTTGCCAAGTAATGTTAAACCAAGTCGTCACTACGGTGTTCCCAAATCGCACTTTGCTGATAAACTGGCGCACTGAGTTTGCACGGCGCTTTGGTGACTTTGAAGAACAAAAAGTCCGTCTACATGCGGCTCGAACCTTGTGCATGTTTGGTAGCACATATCTGTGTGAGAAGCTCTTCTCAGTGATAAAGACTAACAAAACAGCACACAGGAGTCGCCTCACTGATGAGCACCTGCAATCCATCCTGAGAATCTCCACAACACAGAACCTCACACCAAACATAAACGAACCTGTTGCCAAAAATAGATGCCAGGCGTCCAGCTCTAAAATGACATATGAGCAAAGACAACTTAATGATTTGATTTGTTATTGCTGAAAGGAACACATTTTATTTATATTTCCAGGTTTTGTTATGCAGCATGTTCATATTTGAATTTGTATAATTTTGAAAGGATATATTTTTATGGAGAGCAAAATCTTTTGGGATATTTAAAATCTAAGTTTATTTTTATATAAATTTACATAAGAGTAAAGAAATTTGAATGTTTGTTCTTTTAAGTTATTTAAGGTTTGAGTTGATTTATTCACGAATAATATTCCTGTCTGTTTTACCATTCCTACCAAAGATATTTCTGTCGACTAAATAAAAATTCCTTCTATTTAAAATTTAAATAGAACTTGAACAAATACGATAGTTCATAATATCCACGCAGACTTGCACGTAAGAGCGGGAGTTATCCGTTTTAACAAGCAGCGTATTGCACTGATACGAAATAGCTGTGTGTGTATATATGTAGATATGTATGTATATGTATATATATGTTTATATATGTGTGTGTGTGTATGTATATATATATATATATATATGTGTATATATGTGTATATGTATAGATATGTATATATATATATGTTTGTGTGTGTGTGTGTAAATATATATATTATATATATATATATATATATATATATATAAAAATGACAGGAACACTCATCACTCACAACAGTGACAAAACAATTACATTGACAATCATGTTACGTTATTTTCAAAATGTTTCCTTTTCTTTTTCATTGCTTCTTTAACACACTACTTCTCCGCTGCGAAGTGCGGGTATTTTGCTAGTGTACTATATAGGCTATATCATATATATCTATATCTCTGTTTTTTGCCAGTGCAGCTTTGACATCATGGACCATAAGGTGCATACTAATTCAGCGTAAGCAGGAGCACTCATTAAAGCTGAATAAAAAAAAAAATCATGTGACGGTAAGATACCAATAAGGTAGATTCACCAGAGTTTGTGTCTCAGCTTTTATCCATCCAGGTCAGAGAATTTCCAGTTCCATTGTCTCAAAACACCACTCACATCTACAGTTATTCCCAGTTTCAAATCGCTAACTTTTACAAGTACTATAAATTTGCACTGGCTTTTACAGACACAAATCAAATGTATGTTTTTATTTTATAATATTAACAATAAGAGCAGCTCACTACTCAAAATGGTAAATATGCAAGGCTGTCAGGATCGAACCGGAGACTCTTGATTACAAGTCAGCAATTCTTACTGCTGCGCCACGGAAGCTGTTGTATCATCCTCGTAGTTTTTGTGAAAGTGTTTATTTGATCTTTGGATTTCAGACTTCACACATTATACAGTTTATGTCTACATTTTGTCATTTATTACTAAAATATGAAAATTTTTTCTGTTTTAACAATGTGTTTACATAGATTATTTTAGAAACAGAACACACATGAAATGCATGTGTTCCAAATAACGATCCATTATTTCCCAATACAGGTGTGTAATAGGTGCCTGACTCCCAGATAATCAAGGCTTGAGCTGGAAGAACTCATTCTGCGGCGGTGAGGGGATGGAATAGTAGGCCGCTTTCTGCTTGTCTTGATCAGCACATTTACAAGACAAAAGATGCGGACGGAGAAGTGCAAAGGGATTTAAGGTGGGCCAGGTTTACGAGTTTTTTCGCATGCTTTGGTAATTCTAGTGTTAAATGATGTCGAGATCAGTCTTTTTAGTTCTTTCTCTGCTTCTACAGCTGATTGAAGATGTAGATTATGTCATAAAAAATCACATTCAATTTAGCAGGAAACAAGAGGCTGTATTTGATTTTGGTCCTGACTAAGTGCTGATTAATGCTGTAAAAAGCTGTTCGTTTAGCAGCTGTTAAAGGGGAGAAATCTGGGAAAATACAAATGTGTTTATTTTCAAATATGATCTTCTTCTTCTGCCTAGAATTGACATAAAATTTTCTTTAACCTGTAGTTAGTCAAAACAGACAATCAGACTTCTCGGTTTTGTAGCACTCTATCCATGAATTCTGGTAAGCTGCTAAGATCTTGGTGTCCAATTTGAAGTCCTTTCCAATTACAGTGGGATGCAAAAGTTTGAGCAACCTTGTTAATAGTCATTATTTTCCTGTATAAATCGTTGGTTGTTACGATAACAAATGTCAGTTAAATAGATCATATAGGAGACACACACACAGTGATATTTGAAAAGTGAAATGAAGTTTATTGGATTTACAGAAAGTGTGCAATAATTGTTCAAACAAAATCAGGCAGGTGTATAAATGTGGGCACCGTTGTCATTTTATTGATTCCAAAACTTTAAGAACTAATTATTGGAACTCAAATTGGCTTGGTAAGCTCAGTGACCCCTGACCTACATACACAGGTGAATCCTATAATGAGAAAGAGTATTTAAGGGGGTCAATTGTAAGTTTCCCTCCTCCTTTAATTTTCTCTGAAGAGTATCAACATGGGGGTCACAAAACAACTCTCAAATGACCTGAAGACAAAGATTGTTCACTATCATGGTTTAGGGGAAGGATACAGAAAGCTGTCCCAGAGATTTAAGCTGTCTGTTTCCACAGTTAGGAACATATTGAGGAAATGGAAGACCACAGGCTCAGTTGAAGTTAAGGCTCGAAGTGGCAGACCAAGAAAGATTTCAGATAGACAGAAGCGACGAATGGTGAGAACAGCCAGAGTCAACCCACAGACCAGCATCAAAGACCTACAACATCATCTTGCAGCAGATGGAGTCACTGTGCATCATTCAACCATTCGGCGCACTTTACACAAGGAGATGCTGTATGCGAGAGTGATGCAGAGGAAACCTTTTCTCTGCCCACAGCACAAACAGTGCCACTTGAGGTATGCTCAAGCACATTTGGACAAGCCAGCTTCATTTTGGAATAAGGTGCTGTGGACTGATGAAACTAAAATTGAGTTATTTGGGCATAACAAGGGGCATTATGCATAGAGGAAAAAGAACACAGCATTCCAAGAAAAACACCTGCTACCTACAGTAAAATATGGTGGTGGTTCAATCATGCTGTGGGGCTGTGTGGCCAGTGCAGGGACTGGGAATCTTGTCAAAGTTGAGGGACGCATGGATTCCACTCAGTATCAGCAGATTCTGGAGACCAATGTCCAGGAATCAGTGACAAAGCTGAAGCTGCGCCGGGGCTGGATCTTTCAACTAGACAACGACCCAAAACACTGCTCAAAATCCACTAAGGCATTCATGCAGAGCAACAAGTACAACGTTCTGGAATGGCCATCTCAGTCCCCAGACCTGAATATAATTGAAAATCTGTGGTGTGAGTTAAAGAGAGCTGTCCATGTTCGGAAGCTATCAAGCCTGAATGAACTAGGAGATGTTTTGTGAAGAGGAATGGTCCAAAATACCTTCAACCACAATCCAGACTCTCATTGGAACCTACAGGAAGCGTTTAGAGGCTGTAATTTCTGCAAAAGGCGGAACTACTAAATATTGATTTCATTTCTTTTTTGTGGTGCCCAAATTTATGCACCTGCCTGATTTTGTTTGAACAATTATTGCACACTTTCTGTAAATCCAATAAACTTCATTTCACTTCTCAAATATCACTGTGTGTGTCTCCTATATGATATATTTAACTGACATTTTTTATCGTAACAACCAACGATTTATATAGGAAAATAATGACTATTAACAAGGTTGCCCAAACTTTTGCATCCCTTTACTTAAGAGAATAGTTCAGCTATTAATTTCATTGGGTTTGGTCTTTCATGGATTACAGGGAGACCTTCAATTTTGATAGTGTTCCTTCTACATCTATCTTCTACCACAGCTAGTTTATCACTGAGCACATTGCATTTGGATTCTACAGCAGTTGATTTTTTGTCAGCAGCTGATGTCAATTGTTCAATTTCTTCAATACACATTTATATATATAATTCACTAAGGGCACGCAAGACACTGAGCTTAAGCAAGACAGAGAGCCCCGCCCGCCAACTCTAAGACCATGGGATGCGCTCGACAGAGCCCTGCCCGCCAACTCTAACCCTTCTCCCGCGTCATAGGATACGCACGACAGAGCCCCGCCCACCAACTCTAACCCACCTCCTGCGTCCACCATCGCTCTCAAGGCATGTGCACTGCCTAATCATGTGCCCGCACGCAACAACTCACCAAACATAGCCTCAGTCGCTTTCGTCTGTGCTACAGTCCACATGAGAGAGACACACACACACACAGGCGTGAGAGAGACACACACACACACACACACAGGCGCGCGCGTGCATTGTTGCAATGTTACTTTTCTTGGTTGTTTATTAAATTACATATTTTTCAAATGTTAATTTTTTTCCCTGTGCTTGAAACTCATTAAAAAAAAGCGTTTTTAGAGAGTAGATCATAGCGCAATAGCGCAAACTCTTGCATTGTTAGTTTTCTCTGTTGTTCAAGGTTTTCTCAGTGTTATTCAATTTTTTTACATTTAGTTTACTATTACGCTGTGCATTCTATGGTGTAATTAACTATATTTGTGCTTAAAATTATTTACATACAGTTCGTATAAGGCTGGAACGGATTCATTGTATTTACATACAATCCTATGGGGGAAATTACTTTGGTTCACGACTAAATCAGTTTACAACCAGATCGTGAACCGAGGTTCCACTATATATATATATATATATATATATATATATATATATATATATATATATATAAATAATCGACCAAGTCGCCCGACCATGGGGTACGCACAATGGAGCCCTCCCGCGTCCACCCTCGCTCTCGAGGCATGTGCACTGCTTGCTCATGTGCCCGCCCCCAACACGTCACCAAACACATCCTCATTCGCTTTGGTCTGTGCTATAGTCCACATGCAGCTGTGAGCCACGTTGACTGTTCACGTTGACAATTATGCGGTGTATGCTACACTGCGGGTTGGCTAGTCATTTTTAATTCACTCCTTATATAATTTATGTCTCTCTTTATATCTTTTATACCTACCCCCCACCCTAAGTGTGCAGTAAGCATTACCTTCAGCTAAGACTGCTCATTTCTGTCTTTTTTGTGCTCCAAAGGTAGAGGATGGAGTTGATGCTCTTCACTCACTGTGGGTATTAGTAGTTGCTGACAGTGGGATAAAGAGGCCATGCTCAGTTATGATATCCCGCCTGAGATTGGCAAATTCTCATTACTCACCTCAATAGCAGTTTTGCTCATACTTTCACTATCGAATGCAGCCGATCCTGCCTTATAAGGTCATGGCAGATCTATTCCTTCACCTGTCTCTTCCAAGTTAGTCTCTGGCAGGCCATATCATGAACTTGAGACTTGTTTAGTCTTTGATGAAGCTTTAGCTGTCTTTACCTCTTCTTTCTGATCCCTTAGTCTAATGTTTATGCTTTACATGTAGCTGTAATTAAGTCCTCTTGTGTTAAATACAAGATACCTCGGAATGATGAAAAAAAAAAAAGCAAAGTAACATTTCTGTTAGACGCCCATCTCTCACGATGGACAAGACCAAATCCCCACAATGTATTATTTTCAAATGCACTAAATATATTATTTAAAATGCGACTATGAAAGTAATCAGAACTAAATGAGCTTTTCTGGACTTAGATATGGAAGGAAAATTCTGCACTAATTACTCACAGTACACTTTGTTTTATACCCAAGCTACCATTAACTACTGCCAACTAAGTAGAAATCTGGTTGTGCAACACTCAATTAGAATATGGTACCACAGTAGGACAAGATTCCAGGTTGTCAACCAGACCCTAACAGGAAAATCATATAGTTCCACCATGCCAGAAGTTCACAATGTGTAAAAAATGGAAAATGCCTTTTATTGGAAAAAACATAAGTATGCACTTTGTATAAAAATGGGTAAGTAAAGATATCTAAAGTTTATGGTTAAGGAAGGTCATATACTAGGCATACTTCAAGATAAAAAATATTTTTTTATTTAAAGATTTTCAGTAATGCTGCATTTATTTAATGAAAAGAGTCAAATATTGAGGCTGTGACATGTCTTACCCAAATAATGGAAGCAAATACTGTATCCTGAAGAAGAAAATTGAAAAATGTGTATGAGGAAGACAAATGGAGATAGATTAAAGAAGGTCTCTATAATTAAGGGAATAAATATAAGAAAGCTTTCAAGAAAGTCTAGTACATGAAGCAGACAGCCCAGGAGTAGATGAGAAAGGTCAGAGGGGCAGGAAAATATTAATTTCATGATGGGATGAACAAAGCAGCAGTGATGTACAGCAAGATAATTAGGATAATTGTGTTTCTTTGCAGAATCAAGTGGAAATAGACCTAGTGACCAGGGGCCTCATGTATAAATGTTGCGTACGCACAAAAATGTTACGTACGAATGCTTCCATACTCAAATGGCGATGTATAAAACCTAAACTTGGTGTAAAGCCACACACATTTCCACGATAGCTCATACCCTGGCATATGCAAGTTCTCCGCTCAGTTTTGCAGACTGGCATCACCCAGCGTCAAAGCAGTGCTACTGTTCCAGTGTGGCTTTCCTTTCTTTTTTTAGATCCACATCCCTGAAGCGGCTTTATAAATACACTGAAATTAACCGCATATTGTTTATTAGTTTAATGCATCTGATTGTAATTAACCTGTAACAATATAATGGTCCACAGAATGGTCAAACTATTATAAATATAATAGCTGCTTTAACGTTGTTACACACACTGCACATTCTTCTTCTTCTTTCAGCAGCTCCCGTTAGGGGTTACCGCAGCAGATCATCTTTTTCCATATTACTCTCACTGCACCACTCAGAGTATTTATATCACTGTATCTGAGTGGGGAATCACAGCTCAGCAGCTGATTGGAAAGAGAATTATCAGGATGCAGCATCAAGCACACACTGCCTCAGCCATGCTGCCTATTGAACTGCTCTCATATGGCAAACGCTTCAGAGCTTTTCTTCGCGGTTCAGAAACAGTTTCATCCCAAGAACTATAAACACACTCAATCAGTCCATCAAGTGCTCCTTGTAGAACTGTTTGTACTTATAAGTACAATTACCTCACTGTAAACTTGCGATACAGTTATAATATTGCACAACCTGAGCCACTTTATATAGCGCGTATTTACATATAATGACAATATAATTTTTAGGATGAAATGCAGCAAAATATGTTTATTATTTTAAACAGATAAAACTTTAATTTCATTTAATTAATCTATATTGTTAATAATTAAACATGTGAGGACAGGGTGCCGCAGCGCTAGCGAGTAGCTGGCGCTCCGTTCACGGATTGTTCCTGCCTTGAACTGTATTCTAAACATGTACTACGAAGATATTTCTATGTTCGTTAAATGTTTTGAAGAATCGGCGTTCCAAGCTTACAGAAGGCTTAATGTCTATTGCAGAGCTGATTGTGTGGCGATTGGGTATTTGGAGAAAGAAAACTAAGGACAGGAATTGGAGGTTAGTATGTTTGAAAGAGACAGTACTGCTGCAATAAATTATTTCATTGAAGGTCACACATGGCAAGGCAAGCATCTTGTGTGAGGCAGGAACAATCACTGCGCCATCGTGTTCTCATGTTTAATAATATGCTTTTAACTCCTACCATCATGAAAATGATATCACGTATACATCTCAGTATCTTAATTGTTCAGAGAGCTTTAATATTATGAATGTAATGGATTCTGTGTCTTGATGGAAGAAGAGAAAGCCTGGAAGCATGTAGTGATTCACATAGATAGAGCAAATAGAAGATCAAATACAAAGTAAAGCATTTAACGTGCTACTTTAGTTACGATGAGATTTGAGAAACTAGTAAATCAAACAATTTTAAGATGAAGTTTATGATGTTCTACTTTAATGACAAAATAAACTACGTAATTAAAGTGGAAATTTCAAGATTAAAGTTGACATTTCGGGCTTTTTTTCTCACTGTGTGCCTATTTTTTTTTTCCCTGTACCCTTATAAGCTTTCATATGAAACTCATACGGTGGGCTACGACTCGCCTTTTCACGGCAACTTTGATATCTGACAACTTCTTTTTTATTTTGGGCACTGTGCAACTATGTAAACTTGAGCTTTCGAGTTTCTCCGACACTCTATGTCACTTGATCAACTTCCTTTTGTTGTTTATACTATTTGTTTGGTTTAAACAGTGGTAAGTTTTTCTTTGCCTCCACTCGGTATTCCCTGAAATTCTTCTATTTTCCCCCATGCTTTAGCCATTGTCTTTTCACAGAAGGCTGAGCTTAAGGGCTGTTTATATTGATTTGCATATTCAAAGAGGCATAATTCTGGGAGGAGTTGGGGCGGGACAGCAGGCACATGCACATGCACATGCGTCACTTTTCATACTGACCAGGATTAATGTAGTGGAAGAACGTGGAAGGGGGCAAATGCACAGATTTATGCATGTGGATTTTTTTGTTTGGATTTCCACTTTTGTCCGAATGCCTGGAGTGTGAATTCTACGTATGCTGTTATACATGAGGCCCCAGGACACAATAAAATGAATACAAACTAAAAGGTCTGAGTAACAAATAAGAAAATCTAACAATTAAAAATGGAAATTAATCAAATCATGATTCTGCAAATGTAATGGACAAAATAAGAAAAAAGAATTGTCAGTAAGAAAAAAAAAGATTTTGTTAATGTAGGCACAAATAACTGAATAAAATACCAATTTTAAATCAAGGAGAGGGAAAAGATAATGTGCAAATTTGGGAGAAAAGAGGCACATTATTAGAGTGGATTAAAAGGATTAAATTCCTGGAAAGAGGATATGTTCAGAAAAACACTTGGAATTAGTGCAAATAGAGGCAGCAATACAATAAGTACAAAGCAAAATAAAATAACATTATTAAATGTCTTTATGTAACAGTCTTTATCTGTAATTGTTTGGAGTCTTAAAGGCATTTATTATAAGTACATTCTAATTTTTATGTTGAAAAGAGAACACAAAAGCAATTATCACACCCTGCTGCTACTGCTCTCATTATGGCTTAATAATTTATTTCTATCCTAGAACTATTAAGCCACTGAACCTTTAGATTAGTTTATCGTAAGTCATTAGGAGCCACTTGGGAGTGTATAGACTACTAAGTGGTGAGTGCCTGATTTGTCCCGTTAAAATTAAGGTGAACTAGTGTCTGTTACTATAACAATGATGTACTTTCTTTACAGCAACAGTCATTTATTTTAAGAAGAGAAATTAAATGACAAGAGAGTTTTCTAAACCCATAAAAACTCAGGAAAAATAGTGTTGTGGCTTAACAAATAACAAATGTAAGGACAGGCTGGTGTTTAACACTAGAATTACCAGAGCCTACGAAAAAACTCGTAATTCCGTCCCACCTTAAACTGCTTCTTAAATCCCTTCACACCTCTCCGCCAGCGCCCTTTGTCTTCTAAATGTGCTGATAAAGAGAAGTCGGCTATTACATCACCCCACCAATTTAGAACGTGCACGAACTTCTCTCAGCTCATGCCTTGATTGAGTATCTGGGAGTGAAGTGGAGTTTTAGAGTGGAAATAATAGATCGTTGTTTGGAACACACGCATTTCATGTCTGTTCCGTTTCTACAGTAATCTGTGTCAACACATTGTTAAAACAGAAACGTTTTTTATATTCTGGTAGTAGATGACAAAATGTAGGCATAAACTATATAATGTATGAAGCCTGAAGTCCAAATAGCAAAGAAACATTTTCACAAGAATAACACAATTGCACTTTTATTCAAACATATAACTGCAGAAACAAAAAGCCGCCTTAACATGCGACATTGACACCAGTTTACTGTAACTGACACCGTGGCTCAGTAGACTCAGCCCCCGCTTGGGAATCAAGGGGTCACGGGTTCGATCATGTGCCCCTCCGTTTTGAGAAGTAAACTGCTCTTGTCTTACTGTTTTAGAATAAAAGCATACATTTGATTTCAGTCTGTAACAGCCGGTGCAGTTTATCATCCTTGTAAAGGTTAGCTTTTTTTTTTTATTCACTTTTCACTCTCTCAGTCGCGTTCAGAATCAATCCATACAACCCCATCTGACACGGCTGTTTTCACTAAAGACGCTATAGCTCTGCAGTGTATCACGATGCATACTAACGCACAATCAAAGGTTCTGACACACAAACGCTGGCGAAGCTGCCTTCTTCGTATCTCACCGTCACTTGCTTTTCGTTTTATTGAGTGTTCCTGCCAGTCCCCGCATGTTGCTGTATGCTTTTTCTTTTGTACTACAGGACATGCAGAGGAAAGAATGGTAAAGACCAGTAACTTCGACGCTATATGCAATCATCAGACACTCCCCATCTGCCCGTGTCGTTCAAACACAGGAACATATATTGGTGTAAAAGTATAACAAAAGTGCACTTTTATTCAAGTGCACTTTTTCCATCGCTTTTCCTGTAAGAAGCAGTGTACACACTTCTCTATCCAGCATACAGCAACATGCGGGACTGGCAGGAACACTCAATAAAACTGAATAAAAAGAAAATCAAGTGACGGTGAGATACGAAGAAGGCAGCTTCGCCAGCGCCTGTGTGTCAGAACCGGTGGGGGCGTTAGTATGCATCGTGGTACAACGCAGAGCTATAGCGCCTGTATTCTGTTTCTTTTGTACTCCAGGGCACGCAGAGGAGAGAATAGTAAAGAGCAGTAAGTTCGGCGCTATATGCAATCATCAGACACTCCCCATCTGCCCGTTGTTTTGTTATACTTTTCAATACTTTTTATACTGCTCAAACTGGCATGCTCAAAAAATACACGTGTAATGCCACGAAAAGTGCACGCAGACACTTCATTTCGCAAACAAAACAAGTGCACTTTTATTCAAAACTACCTGTATAACCAAGAAAAAGAAAGCAAGTTACAGTAGGCGATTGATACGACAGCTTGCATGGTGCAATGCTAAGAAGTGCAGATTTTCATTCCGTGCTATATAAAATCATCACATTCAAATATTAACAGTTCCCACACACCCAAGGACCGTCCTTCCTACATTTACGACACGTGTACTTGTTGCCGTGTACACACCTCTCTGTGCTATGGTTTCTATTACACTGAATGAGCACCTGACACTGTACTTTCTTCCCTGGGGGAAGGTCCAGCATCAGAGAATTTCCAGTTCCTGCATAAATTCACACCCGATCTGACGCTGTTCGTTTTCAAATAATATTGCATTAGTGCGATTATATTTTCACATATATTGTCTCTTTCTTTCAGGTGTGTAATAGAAACCACAGCATAGAGAGAAGTGTGTACACTGCTTCTACAGGAAAAGCGATGGAAAAAGTGCACTTGAATAAAAGTGCACTTTTGTTATACTTTTACACCAATATATGTTCCTGTGTTTGAACGACACGGGCAGATGGGGAGTGTCTGATGATTGCATATAGCCGGTTACTGGTCTTTACCATTCTTTCCTCTGCATGTCCTGTAGTACAAAAGAAAAGCATACAGCAACATGCGGGACTGGCAGGAACACTCAATAAAACGAAAAGCAAGTGACGGTGAGATACGAAGAAGGCAGCTTCGCCAGCGCTTGTGTGTCAGAACCCTGGGTGATTGTGCGTTAGTATGCATCGTGGTACACTGCAGAGCTATAGCGCGTCTTTAGTGAAAACAGCCATGTCAGATGGGGTTGTATGGATTGATTCTGAACGCGACTGAGAGAGTGAAAAGTGAATAAAAAAAAAAAGCTAACCTTTACAAGGATCATAAACTGCACCGCTGTTACAGACTGAAATCAAATGTATGCTTTTATTCTAAAACAGTAAGACAAGAGCAGTTTACTTCTCAAAACGGAGGGGCGCAGGATCGAACCCGTGACCCTTGATTCCAAGCGGGGCTGAGTCTATTGACCACGGAGTCAGTTACAGTAAACTGGTGTCAATGTCGCATGTTAAGGCGGCTTTTTGTTTCTGCAGTTATATGTTTGAATAAAAGTGCAATTGTGTTATTCTTGTGAAAATGTTTCTTTGCTATTTGGACTTCAGGCTTCATACATTATATAGTTTATGCCTACATTTTGTCATCTACTACTAGAATATAAAAAACGTTTCTGTTTTAACAATGTGTTGACACAGATTACTGTAGAAACGGAACAGACATGAAATGCGTGTGTTCCAAACAACGATCTATTATTTCCACTCTAAAACTCCACTTCACTCCCAGATACTCAATCAAGGCATGAGCTGAGAGAAGTTCGTGCACGTTCTAAATTGGTGGGGGGATGGAATAGCCGACTTCTCTTTATCAGCACATTTAGAAGACAAAGGGCGCTGGCGGAGAGGTGTGAAGGGATTTAAGAAGCAGTTTAAGGTGGGACGGAATTATGAGTTTTTTCGTAGGCTCTGGTAATTCTAGTGTTAATTAAAAAACACAGTACTATACAACTAAGATCCCCTGCTGTTCAAAAGAGGATTATTTTAAAAGAAAAGACTATTCAGTTTAGTTCTAATATTGGTAACTTTAAAAATACTGTTGTTTAGTGATCACAAGAGGGCATGAACTTTATAGTGATGAGAATTAAGATTTGTGTTCTGCTATTCTTCAGGCTTTAGAGGTTTCAAAATATAAGGAGAAAGAGACAATGCAATTCTGAATTGCCTCCTAAATAGTGTCAGTATTGTCCATTGAGTAGAGAATGACAAATACTCATCCAGTTCAATGGTAAACTGTTTGGAAAAAAGCTTACTGTTTAAAATGGAAGGTACTGAATTTCTACAAGAAGTAAGAAATGTAATAATAATAACTGTAAATACCAAATATTTGATCAAATAAAACAGCTGAAAATGAAAATGTAATTAATATGGGATTGAGAATTGTGAGAAGAGATAAACAAGAATTCTGTCTCTGAATGGTGCATTAATCAAAGGGAATCTACCAAAATTAAGGTCTAAATTAAAATGTATAGAAAGAAAATTTAGAATGTGGAGATTGTTTGCTAAAAGGGGAGAAGGCTCCCTAACAAAGGATTTATTGCAGCATTGCCATCAACAACAAACAGATGCTCATTGTCAGAGAATTTAAACAGGTGACTGCTGTGTCTAGTAAAGAAGGAAGGACTACACAACTTACAACTGTAAACTGAGACAAATTAAAATTTATTGCATCCTAGCTCCATTTGCAAACAATAAAATTAACATACCTTATCATCTCCTATACATCTTCCTCATATACAGGCTATGTCTAAGACCGCACTGTAACCGCACTTTTCAGAGGAAAAAGGCACAACTCAATACTTGTCATCTGTGGCCAGCAAAATGTACTTCCTGAATAAAAGCCATGTCAATACAGTGCTGATCAAGAAGGTCCAATATGCACGTGTTCAGTTGACTAAAATCAAAGTTGTGATGTTAAATTATATTAAGTTTAACCATAGTCAGTGTTAGAAAATTAGTAGACAAAACAGACAGTAAGACAACAGCAAAGAGAAAAACTGGCATATGCTGGTGCAGTGACTGCTGAATTCTAAAATATAAATTGCACCTGTATTTTTTCTGCGATATTTCCAGCTCAGCTTCAAGACTCTTATTATCTGCAGTGAGCGTTGTATTCTCTAAAAGCAAGGTCTGCTTGTCCACTTGTAGTGCAGCAATTCTGTCCAGAGAATTTTCAAATTCAGCCTGTTTTCTTGTTACTTCATCTTGCCTGTGTCTTTCAATAAAATAAGAAAAACTGCTTAACGGTTATATTTCATATTTTTTAATGTTTTATTCACCAGTTCCATGCAAACTTTTGGACAACCCTGCATACAATACATATGCTGTTGACAGTAAAAATAATAAGTATAAGTTTGAGAGCCAACAAATTGAAAAATTGATTTTTTATTACATTGGTAATGTACACTTATGAATTATTTAATGAAATTAACAAATGTAAAAATGGGGCATGTGCAAACATTTGGGCAGTCAACTAAGTCAGTATTTAATAAAACTCCCTTTGGCAATAATTACAACTTTCAAATGTCCTTAAATTCTTATTTTAGAAATTTTTCTCAATTCCTCCTCCTCCGCCTGTTTATGTCGGATAAGCGAGACTCTATTGTATCATCTACTTGAATAACAGAGTTACTTTTAATTAAAAAGCCTGTGAAAGCAATTTCTGTTTTTGCTGTGCTATGCAATAGCTGGTACTGATATCAAATGCAAAAATTCTGGAATAATGACATCCCCAGTTATACTTAAATCTTATTAACTAAGCTAATGAATCACATTGTTCAGATAATAGTGCTCATGTTCTTGTCTCTTATCTACCTATTACTTTTTCTGTTTTAAACAACTGGATAAGATATGTATGTATTCATTTTTTTCATACTATTTGTCTAAGACATGCCCATCCACAATGTTCTGGAAAGAACAGATGCACAAAACAACAAAAGGACTAACAGATTATACACTAGGTCATTAAAGAACTTGTAGCCAGTACTTTCCATCATCCATAGAGGTGTGACATTCAATAATGATTCTTAGGTAATTCCTTGTATCATAGTTGTTACAACTCACAGTTATAGAACTCCATTTAAGGTGTTTATTCTAATACATGCCATTTACTATGTGTTCCTACTGATTCTAGAATTGCAGTTGCACAGTGTTTGATGGGTTGTGCCTCAACAAACTCTCCAACATTTGTACAACTCTTTGTCATGTAGTATAATTTCTTGCATTGCCTACCATGCATTTTGAATTCATTATGAAGGGCACAATAATTTTCTTATTTATTCTGAATTCATAATAATTACTTAGTCATAAATCACCATTTTCATGCTTTCTTGCTTTGTAAATACCATGTTTTTGAGGAAATGATTTTATATTGTAATGTATTTATTGTTTAACATTATGCAAAAAAATAAACATGACAACACAGATTTCTATCATAAATAAACAATGTTAAATTTTGAAGCCAATAAATTTCCATTTTCACATACAGTGTAGGATATCATACAATACCTTCTGTGTTCATTTACTACAGAAATGTGATCTTCCATTCTAACCATGTTCTGAAGGGCAGATTTCACATTCTTATACTTATATTTAAATGATTCTAATTGCTTCTGGGATTCGACCAATTCCTCTTGCAGATGTTGCTTCTCTGCTTCCAGAATCATCAACTGTTTACTTAGTTTAGACACTGTAAAATAAGAGGCATTATTTGAAAATTAAAATTCCATACTTTCTTAATCAAAAAAATGTATCATCAGTTGTAAAAAAAGTCACAACTTCTTAAACCACAAATGGGGAAAAATACCATTTTAAATGTATAGTACAAGATAAAAACAGCACAGCAACCTTATACTTGTTGGCAACATGGACTGTTATGATAATATACAATGTGAAAAATATACCATAAATTAAAATAATTCTATTTAACAACCACTCCTAATGTAAATGTGTTAATAGGACGATCCAGGTGTGAGCATAAGAGATATTCGCTTTTTAAATTTCAGGACTAAAAAGGTTAGACCAGGGGTTATCAACTTCAGGAATGAAAATGTTTTGAAGTACGACCACTTTTTCATTCTTAATTTATTGCACTCTTATTAGGCAAAGAGAGAATTTTATTTACCCTACCCTCCAATTAAAATAGTTTTTGATAAAGTATTTTTTGTGTATATGTACAGTGGGTGCAGAAAGTATTCAGACCCCCTTCAATTTTTCACTCTTTGTTATATTGCAGCCATTTGCTAAAATCATTTAAATTAATTTTTTCCCTCATTAATGTACACACAGCACCCCATATTGACAGACAAAAATGAATTTTTGAAATTGTTGCAGATTTATTAAAAAAGAAAAACTGAAATATCACATGGTCCTAAGTATTCAGACCCTTTGCTCAGTATTTAGTAGAAGCACCCTTTTTTTGCTAATACAGCCATGAGTCTTCTTGGGAAAGATGCAACAAGTTTTCACACCTGGATTTGGGGATCCTCTGCCATTCCTCCTTGCAGATCCTCTCCAGTTCTGTCAGGTTGGATGGTAAACGTTGGTGGACAGCCATTTTTAGGTCTCTCCAGAGATGCTCAATTGGGTTTAAGTCAGGGCTCTGGCTGGGCCATTCAAGAACAGTCACAGAGTTGTTGTGAAGCCACTCCTTCGTTATTTTAGCTGTATGCTTAGGGTCATTGTCTTGTTGGAAGGTAAACCTTCGGCCCAGTCTGAGGTCCTTAGCACTCTGGAGAAGGTTTTTGTCCAGAATATCCCTAAAGTTCTATCTTGGTCTCATCAGACCAGAGAATCTTATTTCTCACCATCTCAGAGTCCTTCAGGTGTCTTTTAGCAAACTCCAAGATAGAACTTTTTGGCCTTAATTCTAAGCGGTATGTGTGGAGACAACCTTGCACTGCTCATCACTTGTCCAATACAGTCCCCACAGTGAAGCATGGCGGTAGCAGCATCATGCTGTGGGGGTGTTTTTCAGCTGCAGGGACAGGACGACTGGTTGCAATCGAGGGAAAGATGAATGTGGCCAAGTACAGGGATATCCTGGACAATAACCTTCTCCAGAGTGCTAAGGACCTCAGACTGGGCCGAAGGTTTACCTTCCAACAAGACAATGACCCTAAGCACACAGCTAAAATAACGAAGGAGTGGCTTCACAACAACTCTGTGACTGTTCTTGAACGGCCCAGCCAGAGCCCTGACTTAAACCCAATTGAGCATCTCTGGAGAGACCTAAAAATGGCGGTCCACCAACGTTTACCATCCAACCTGACAGAACTGGAGAGAATCTGCAAGGAGGAATGGCAGAGGATCCCCAAATTCAGGTGTGAAAAACTTGTTGCATCTTTCCCAAGAAGACTCATGGTTGAATTAGCTCAAAAGGGTGCTTCTACTAAATACTGAGCAAAGGGTCTGAATACTTAGGACCATGCAATATTTCAGTTTTTCTTTTTTAATAAATCTACAACAATTTCAAAAATTCTTTTTTGTCTGTCAATATGGGGTGCTGTGTGTACATTAATGAGGGAAAAAATTAATTTAAATGATTTTAGCAAATGGCTGAAAAATAGGTTATAAATGTTATTAAGTCAGTCTTAAGGATGAGCTTGTTTCAGTGCACAGAAAGTCTTTATGTTGGGTTCCAGTTTTAATAACCTTCAGTGCAGATGATGTGCTTCTCAGTTGCATTTCAAGTTCTAAGCTGCAGAAATTAAATTAATGAGGAGTCATTTTTAATAGCACACTATTCTTGAATAAGCAGAAACACATTTAGAATCTTGTAGTAACAAAACACAAAAGAAAACTTAACCAGTCTTTTCATTACTGTCTTCTCAGACTTCATTATTCATTATTCATCTTCTTAGTGCAGCTGTTTAGAGAGGAGCTGGGTCACCACATTTAAGACTGAGCAGAAAGACAAAAGCACAGTAGGCAAGAAAAACAATCAAAGCATTATTGAGAGAGACATTTCTTATTTCTTTGAGATATGAGAGTTGAGCATTTTGGAAGTTGATATGCAGATCCTGCAACTTTCCGAGTACTGCTCGCAAGAAAGTGTTTTCTTTGAAACTAAACCCGGTCTAAAAAAGCTAAAGCATATAGTTTTTCACCCCATACACCACACTGTGTTCACCCTATTCCTGCATTTAACCGAGTTAACAAAATTTTTAATACAAATGGGCTTGAATGGGGAATTCTCTTGATCAACAGCAAATATATGAAAGCATCCATACAATTACACATGGGCAATGACATCTAATACTGCAAAACAATTACACAGTTTGTAACTGACCACAACTTATCAGACACCTGGAGATTTCTAAACCCAAACTCAAAAGCATATAACTTCTACTCACCAGTGCATCATTGCTACATGAGAATTGATTATTTCTTTGTAGATAACAATTTCTTGCCTATGATCAAATCTTGTAAGTACAATGCTATTGTTATTTCTGACTATGCCCTTTTGATTTTGGAGCTAAAATCTTTATGCCCCACATACTCATCTCGCAGATAGCATCTTAATCTACTTTTATTAGCAGACGAGAACTGTACAGAATTTATAACCAAATGAATCAATATTTGTTTAGAGACAAATACTGTACATCCTCAGAGGTTTCCATAGGAATACCCTGGGACACCCTGAAGGCCTTCTTAAGAAGGCAGATTATTTCATATCTTTCCCACAGAAATAAATTGGAAACCAAGATGTTATCAGAGCTAACCAGCAAAATTACTAGACCATGCCAGGTGTCCAAGTGAGGCACTTCATAAGAAAAGGCAGGCTCTGCATTCAGAACTCATCTTCTTAACAACTAAAGAAACTGAACAACTCATTTTTAAATCAAGACATCATTATTATGAACACGACGAGAAAAGCTAAAAGATCTTAGCTAAACAAGTCCACAAGCAAGAAGTTTGCAATGCAATCCCAGCAATCACCAACACAGAGACAAAATCAATAACCATAAAAATATAATGCACACATTTAGAGACTACTATAAATCCTTATATTCTACTGAGTTTAAAGAAGACAAGACACGATCTAATGCATTTCTGGATGCATAACAGATACGACAAACAGTTACTCTTAGTGCAGAATTACTAGATCCTATAAACTCACTTCAGAGTGGGAAAGCAGCAGACCCTGATGGCTACCCTGCCAAATTGTATAAGAAATTCTCAACTCAGCTAGCTCCCCTTTATTAGCAACATTTACAGAAGCTACAGACAATAAAATTCTATATCAAACTTTTCCCTAAGCATTAATTACCATCTTTCCTAAACAAAATAAGGACTTATTACAATGTGCATTATACAGACTAATTTCACTTCTGAATAATGATGTCAAGATACTCACCAAAGTCCTCACTAGAAGGATGGAGAAAGTGCTGCCTACAGTAATATCACAATATCAAACAAGATTTATTAAAGGCAGACACTTAGCTTCCAATCTTCGTCTCCTATTTAATGTAATATATTCACCCACAAAGTCAAACACCCCAGAGACATTATTATCGTTGGATGCAGAAAAAACATTTGATACAGTTGAATGGACCAACCTCTTCACTACATTAGAGAAATTTGTGTTTGCCCTGAACATTTGTGCATGAATCAAACAACTGTATATCAATCCAGAAGCTTCAGTTTGTATTAACAACATTAATTCAGACTACTTTAAACTAGACTGTGGTACCAGACAAGGATGCCACTTGTTACCACTGCTTTTTGCAATCACCATTGAGCCACTGCCAGTACACTGTTGAAATGCTTATAAGATAAAGGGGATTATCAGAGAAGGACTTGAACAGAAAATTTCTCTATATGCAGATGATAAGGTACTGTATATATCAGATCCACAAAATACTGTGCCAGCAGTCCTAACAACACTAACAGAATTTAAAAAGATTTCTGGTCTTTAATAAATTAATTTGAATAAAAGTGTGCTCTTTCCAGTGAATTCTCAAGCACAAAATATTAGATTGGACACCTTTCCTTTTATCATCACAGATCAGTTTAAATACCTAGGGGTAAACATCACAAGTAAAATAAAGCTCTTTATCAACAAAAAATTGCCATCTGTATGGAAAAAATTAAGCTAGACTAGCAAAGATGGTCAACTTTTCATCTCACTTTAGCTGGAAGAATTAACATTGTTAAGAAGAATATCCTTCCTAAGCTTCTTTTTTTATTTCAAAACATTCCAATATACATCAATAAATCATTTTTTAGGAAATTAGATTTAACCATAACCTCTTTTAATTGGAATTCAAAACATCCACGTATACAAAGTGCGACCCCACAAAGACCTAAGGCGGAAGGCGGCATGGATCTACCTAACTTTCAGTTCTATTACTGGGAAGCAAATATACATGCTATAAAAACTTGTACATGGACACAAATAGATGAACGTATATAAGCTTGGTTCACAATAGAAATAAAACTGTGCAGTACAGGCAGTCCCAATGTTACGTACAAGATAGGAACTGTAGGTTTGTACTTAAGTTGAATTTGTATGTAAGTCGGAATGGGTATATTATTTTAATAAATGCTATTGTTGACCGACTGTAACCAAGTGCTCTGCCAATGAATGATGGAGTTTCACCTCTCTCTGACCCTTTTATTATTTCTACTTTATTTTCAATAGTGATGGTTTTTCTTTTCTTTACTGTATCACCAGAACTTGCATCAGATTTGTGTTTCAGAGACATTCTTGAAGGGTGAAGACAAAAGGTTAAGATAAGCTCTTCTGTACAGCACCGTATATGCTATCACAGCAGAAATGCACCCATCGTCAACACGTCTGATGTACTGACAAGAGACAACTTCCTGCTATGGGCTTAACAGTACAAGCAGGCTTGCTATTGAGAATGAATGGGGCGGTTCACCACCCGCCCACCACACAGTCACCTCCACTACAGTATCCTGCCTGCAGCGCCCGCCCACCGAGAACGAACACGGTGCAGCCAAAGGCGGGTATTGAATTGCCCACCACCACCCCCCTTGAACAGGCAGCCACCCGAGACACACTACAAAGCTACCCCCTGCCAACTGCGTCACCGCTTGCTGCATCACTAGCCACCCACTGGGAACAAACGGGGCAGCCGTGTGTAGTGGTCGAGCAGTGAAATGCCCCCCTCTGCTCCATTTAGCCTGTGTCCAGTCAGGAGCAGTAACTGCCGTGGCGTGGTGGGTGGACAGCAAACTGCCCCATCAAGCCTCCGTCCTGCCACCACTTGCACCATCCCCAGGCTGAAGATGATGGAGCGGCAGTTACTGAGGCGCATGCGTCGCAGCTGCAGCCCCGTTTGTAAGTCGTAGGTTGGATGTCCATAACTTGGGGACTACCTGTACTTCTTTATATTCCTTGCTTTGCACAACAATAAATACAAGTTATTGCCAATATTTTAACAACCCAATTGTGCTTCTCTCACTCAGAACATGAAACCAATGTAGGAAGTATTTTAAGATAGAGAAGCTTTTATCTGTGGCACTCCTGCATGAAAACCACCTTTTTCCATCCTCTCAAACGTATACAGTTTTTAATGTCTGGAAAACATTCGGGATTAAATCACTTAGAGATCTGTACATAGACAACGTCTTTGCAACCTACAAAGAATTACACTCCAAATTTAAATTTCCAGCAACACATTTCCTTCACCACCTTCAAATTAGAAACACTGTTAAACAGAACCTGCCCAATTTTCCTCACCTCCCAAAAACCTCTATGATAGAAAAAATATCGATCAAGCGTGAGGACTCAGAAAGCATTTCCATAATACATAAAACCATTTTACAGTCCCTCCCTTTCAAAGATCCAATAGTACAATGGGAAAAAGATCTCTCACATCTCAGTAAAGGAGTGGAAGGTAACAATGGACAGAATTCAACTCAAAATTATATATCGAGTGTATCTGTCTCATTTAAAATTGTCAAAAATGTTTCCAGGTGAAGATCCAACCTGCGAACGGTGCAATCAAGTTCCGCCCTCACTGGCCCACATGTTTTGGGCGTGCACCAAATTAACATCATTCTGGACCAAAATCTTTAAATGCCTTTCAGGCAGCCTTGGTGTCACAATCCCTCCTAATACACTAACAGCTGTGTCTGCTGTACTTCCAGATGGGTTTAAAGTGGAGAAGGACAAACAAACTGTAATTGCCTTTACTACACTATTGGCACTTAGACTTATCTTGCTCAACTGGAAGAATCCTAATTCTCCTATTCTAAGTCAGTGCATAACTGATATTATATACTATTTGAAACTGGAAAAAATCTAATTTGCACTTAGAGGATCTGTACAAAACTTTTTCAAAACCTGACAGGATCTAAAAAATAACATTTTAGAATAAGTATTTAAATTGAGAAAGTTCTCTCCCATTTTTTACTCCATTTATCTTTATTCCATTATTAATTTCTCTATTTACTTATTTATACTAGCTTAAAGTTTTATTCTGCTGGCCTAGCTCTCTTTCTCAGGGGTGGGGGTTGATTTGTTTCAAACAATTTTTTTTAAGCTCAAGTTATTTGTATTGAATGATATTTAATTTTAATAAAATCAACAACAAAAAAATCCAAATAGTTTTGCTTGCAGTAAGGAGACCTGGGCTTGCTTCCCAGGTCCTACCTGCTTGGAGTTTGCATGTTCTCCTCGTGTCTGTGTGGGTTTCCTCCCACAGTCCAATGACATGCAGGTTAGGTGCATTGGCGATCCTAAATTATTCCTAGTGTGTGCTTGCCCTCTGGTGGGTTGGCGCCCTGCCCGGGGATTTGCTCCTGCCTTGCGCCCTGTGTTGGCTAGGATTGGCTCCAGCAACAACAACATTTATTTAGCACATTTTCATACCAAAAAAAAAAAGACAACTGTGACCATGTGTTATGATATAGTGGGTTGGACAATGACCGAATGACTGACATTTTGCTCCATTAAGTGTCCAATCATACGCTGACAGCATCATAAACATATGTATTGTTGCTAAAATATTATTAAACACACTAATGCTAATTAGGCTAATAGAATGCTAGGCTATATACAGTATCATAATTGGTGGAAGTCTAAGCCAAGTGAAGTTATGTTTAAGGTACTGTTGATGCAGCACCTAGAGTACAACATACAATTAGGCTTCCACATTGAAAAAAGACATAGTAGCATTAGAGAAAGTACAGAGAAGAGTAACTAGGCTGACTAAGAGGTGTGAGTAGTTATATGCATGCGGCAACTGTCAAAATGTCAATCAAATTTGATAGATGACCGGAAGACCCACCCCTTTCCTCTGACGTCATTAATGTGACCCTTCTTTAAACTTGCCCCTACACCCCTTCCTGTTTTTTCCTCACGAAACGGTTAAGATCCGTTTGAAGGATGTCTGTCCCTTCTTTGAACCTTCCCCCAGCCACCTGTTTGTCCCCAGGCCCAGGAAACTGTCAAGAGCAGACTTGATGGATGGGAGCCCCCTCTTTGACCCCGGCCCCCCTTTTCCGAAGACAAGTTCAGACACGTCCGGGCAAGTTTCTATCCAGACCCTGCCGGACCAAGCTACATGTCCCTGGCATGAAGGCCCTGCCTAGGATCCCTCTGGTCAGGCAGTCCCTGAGGGTGGGGACACCACATGTTGGTTGGCCCCTTCACTTCCAGGCACACTTCTTCCGAGGACATACACAGACACACATGCTCCTACCTATATCGCTTTGGGTAAGTCCACATGTATCTATCTATTATTTAAAATATATATCTAACCTTTGATTTATCTAAATGAAAACATCCTTTTTTCAATATCCCTGAAAATACTTTCACAGAAACATCCAGTTGTTGAATTTTCCATCCCGCAGAAAGCAATGTGCCGGTTCTCTCTATACAGCAGAATACATGGGCTCTAAAAAGCTGACCTGCTATTAGCAACACCTGCACTCATTCTCTCTCTCTACACAGTTGACGCATGAGAGCAGACAGCCTCTGTGCTGAAAAAAGCTGGCAGGCACGCGGCTGAGAGATGTCCCAGGGGCCAAAGCTCAAAGCGTACATGCAGTCAAGGTCGTGTAGTTCGAAATACATGCTGACCGGATCTCTCTATCTACACAGAGGATCTCGGAGCAGACAACCACCTCCCTGCCTGCCTGCCTGCCTCCCTCCCTCGCCCTGCACGGGTCTATAGCAGGAAGTTGCAAACTGTATGAACCCGGGAGCTCTGCTGACAGACAGCGTCCGACACAGGCCAGGAAACTGCAGGCCGTCAGCCCCCCACCCCCTGCTGTGTTCTGCGAGCGCATGCTTGTCATACAACCCCCGGAACAGGAGTGTGCAGATCCTGTGTCCGGGAGAACAAGTTATGTGTGTAACTTTTAAACTTAAGGGAATTAAAAATCACCCACACAGTTAAATAATAGGCAACAGGGACCTTTTAAAGAACGTTTGAGATGTTTTAAAATGTAGCCTCGGATGTATATTTGTATATCTTAAAGAAGCCCTGTTCCATCCATTACCTCCCATTTTAAATAATCAGCTGCCCCTAAGAAAACACATTGCGAAAGCATGGCGAATAGTTTTCTAAAAGTTAGAATTGTATTCAGATAATCCCAGAGTGAACGGAGCACAAATATTTACCAGAATCGGGATTCAAACCCATGCTGGCATTTGTCCCTTGGATCTTAAAGCCAACGCCTTAAACAGATTGGACCTCTGGGGATACAGAAATGTGCTATAAAACACTCTTTGGCAAAACCTTTGGGAGCGATTCACAGCTCATTTCTTTTGCTGACCTTTAACCTCATGTCAGATCATCCGGTATACAGTGTGAAAGCGCTCTTACAGAGAGGCATGCAGCTATTTAAAGAAATCAATGGGTTACAAAGGTGACTTTTAAAAATATTGAACTTTTCAACGTCCGGCTAAAGTCACGGACAACGGACAATACACGGATGTCCGATTAAAATGATTGTCAAACATCTGCTATCACAAATCACCGTAAAAACTTCCAAAATACCGCTCTTTTCAGAATATAAATAAGTGTTCAGACCGGGCCATTATTCAGCAGACCGTTAATACTGAAAGAGGACAATCTCGTTGGGAAGATCCAGGATCACGGTAAATCCTATTCATGATTATTATATATGACAAATGAGTATGTTTTAAAAAACGGATGGCTGAATCCTTATATTTTATCCTCAATATGACTATTTCCAAGTGCGTGCGTGAGCGCTCTTGTGTGTAGGAGCGTGAGCGCGCAAGCGTATTAAATAAGATGCAGCATTTATTTCTATCTGCATGTACGACGATTAATGTACAAATTCATAGGACTGAAGCAAACAATATTAGTTTTTCATACCAAAACAGGCTTTACAATCAAGTAGTTTTTGTCTCGCCGTCTGAAAATTCAAACAGAGCCTCTTCTGTGAGAATATTCAGGCATGGTTTAAAAGCGCAGGCCGGTTATGTATCAGCTCTGGCGTAATAAGAGTATATGTATTCTGAACTACGTACAGAAGGGACCGTTTGTGAAATGCCTACTCTTTCGCATATTAAGGATAAAATATAAGGATTCAGCCATCCGTTTTTTTAAAACATACTCCTTACGATATAATAATCATGAATAGGATTTACCGTGATCCTGGATCTTCCCGACGAGATTGTCCTCTTTCAGTATTAACGGTCTGCTGAGTAATGGCCCGGTCTGAACACTTATTTATATTCTGAAAAGAGCGGTATTTTGGAAGTTTTTACGGTGATTTGTGATAGCAGATGTTTGACAATCATTTTAATCGGATATCCGTGTATTGTCTGTTGTCCGTGACTTTAGCCGGACGTCGAAAAGTTCAATATTTTTAAAAGTCACCTTTGTAACCCGTTGATTTATTTAAATAGTTGCATGCCTCTCTGTAAGAGTGCTTTCACACTGTATACCGGATGATCTGACATGAGGTTAAAGGTCAGCAAAAGAAATGAGCTGTGAATCGCTCCCAAAGGTTTTGCCAAAGCGTGTTTTATAGCACATTTCTGTATCCCCAGAGGTCCAATCTGTTTAAGGCTTTGGCTTTAAGATCCAAGGGACAAATGCCAGCGTGGGTTCGAATCCCGGTTCTGGTAAATATTTGTGCTCCGTTCACTCTAGGATTATCTGAATACAATTCTAACTTTTAGAAAACTATTTGCCATGCTTTCGCAATGTGTTTTCTTAGGGGCAGCTGATTATTTAAAATGGGAGGTAATGGATGGAACAGGGTTTTTTTAAGATATACAAAATATACATCCGAGGCTACATTTTAAGACATCTCAAACGTTCTTTAAAATGTCCCTGTTGCCTATTATTTAACTGTGTGGGTGATTTTTAATTCCCTTAACTTTAAAAGTTACACACATAACTTGTTCTCCCGGACACAGGATCTGCACACTCCTGTTCTGGGGGTTGTATGACAAGCATGCGCTCGCAGAACACAGCAGGGGATGGGGGGCTGGCGGCCTGCAGTTTCCTGGCCTGTGTCGGACACTGTCTGTCAGCGGAGCTCCGGGGTTCATACAGTTTGCAACTTCCTGCTATAGACCCGTGCAGGGCGAGGGAGGGAGGCAGGCAGGCAGGGAGGTGGTTGTCTGCTCCGAGATTCTCTGTGTAGATAGAGAGATCCGGTCAGCATGTATTTCGAACTACACGACCTTGCCTGCGTGTACGCTTAGAGCTTTGGCCCCTGGGGCATCTCGCATCCGCGTGCCTGCCAGCTTTTTTCAGCACAGAGGCTGTCTGCTCTCATGCGTCAACTATGTAGAGAGAGAAAATGAGTGCAGGTGTTGCTAATAGCAGGTCAGCTTTTTAGAGCCCATGTATTCTGCTGTATAGAGAGAACCGGCACATTGCTTTCTGCGGGAAACCCTTCTTTCTGTGAAATGGAAAATTCAATAACTGGACGTTTCTGTGAAAGGATTTTCAGGGATATTGAAAAAAGGATGTTTTGATTTAGATAAATCAAAGGTTAGATAGATATTTTAAATAATAGATAGATACATGTGGACTTACCCAAAGCGATATAGGTAGGAGCATGTGTGTCTGTGTATGTCCTCGGAAGAAGTGTGCCTGGAAGTGAAGGGGCCAACCAACATGTGGTGTCCCCACCCTCAGGGACTGCCTGACCAGAGGGATCCTAGGCAGGGCCTTCATGCCAGGGACATGTAGCTTGGTCCGGCAGGGTCTGGATAGAAACTTGCCTGGACGTGTCTGAACTTGGCTTCGGAAAAGGGGTGCTGGGGTCAAAGAGGGGGCTCCCATTAATCAAGTCTGCTCTTGACAGTTTCCTGGGCCTGGGACAAACAGGTGGGTGGGGGCAGGTTCAAAGAAGGGACAGACATCCTTCAAACGGGTCTTAACCGTTTCCTGGGGAAAAAAAAGGATGGGTGGGTGTGGGTTCAAGGAAGGACCAGACATCCTGCAATCAGATCTTCACCGTTTCCTGAGGAAAAAACAGGAAGGGGTGTGGGGGCAAGTTCAAAGAAGGGTCACATTAATGACGGTCATCCATCAAATTTGATTGACATTTTGACAGTTGCCGCATGCATATAACTACTGGTGTGACCTATAAAGAAAGATTGAAGGGGCTGAACCTTTTCAGTTTAAACAAAAGGATATTAAGAGATGACAAGATCAAAGTTTAAAGATTATGGCAGAAATTAACACAGTGTATTTTTGTTAACTTTGAATCATTATTTATTGTGTGTCTGTGTTATTTCTGTTTGTTTATTATTAATTATGTCCTGATCACTTAAAATTGTTTATTTTTCTATCCTCCATTAACTACCCTGAAGCTTACGAAAAAACTTGTAATCCCTTAAATTCCTTTGCACATCTCCATTAGCATCTTTTGTTTGGTAAATGTGTCGCTCAGCACAAGCACCAAGCAGGCCTGCTATCCCAGTGCCGTAGTCAATTTGGGGAAAAAGTTCTTCCACCTAAAGTCTTGTATATCTCTGTGTGAGATGTCTGGAGTTGTATTGGGTAAATAATATAATGTTATTTAGAACACATGCATTTCATGTGTGTACCGTGTCTACAATGATCTATGTAAATGTAGGATGACAGAAAATGCAAGAAATGTTGAACACATACCTAAAACAAACTTTTTTCATGTTACAGTACTAATCACAAAATTATGACATGAAGTGTACAATGTGTGGAGACTGAAGTCCAAATATCAAATAAACACTTTCACAAAAGGTACACGTATACCAAAACAAGTGCACTTCTATTCAAAACTATAATGATAATAATACATTTAATTTATTCATAGGTGCCTTTCTAAACACTCAAGGACACCGAACAATAGATAAAGCACATATTATAAACATAACTAAAAATACAAAATTTAAAATCAGACATAGCAATTGTAGTCTTAAACAAATGAGTATTAAGTTTAGATTTGAAAAGTGAGAATGAATCAATGTTTCTAAGCTCGGAAAGTAATGAGTTCCAGAGCTGGGGAGCAGTGCAACTGAATGCTCTGCTCCCCATGGAAAGGGACAGGCAAGTGGATGGAGAAAGAGGATCTAAGGGTGCAGGAGGGAATGGCAACAAGGAGGATGTTGGACAGATATGGAGGTCTAAGGGTGCAGGAGGGAATGGCAACAAGGAGGATGTTGGACAGATATGGAGTGGCAAGGTTGTGGATAGTCTTAAAAGTTGATAGAACATTTTGAATTCAGTGCGAAACTTAACTGGAAGCCAGTAAAGCTGCTGCAAGATGGGACTGATATGGTGAATAGTGAATAGAGGGGGTTCTAGTAATGATGCGGGCAGCTGAATTCTGGACCAGTTGAAGCT
The DNA here is from genome assembly GCF_016835505.1 of Polypterus senegalus. Classification (NCBI taxonomy): domain Eukaryota; kingdom Metazoa; phylum Chordata; class Cladistia; order Polypteriformes; family Polypteridae; genus Polypterus; species Polypterus senegalus. Next base: position 110,758,272 of record NC_053162.1, on the reverse strand, counting down.
TATAAAGAGATTTGCGAGAAAGACCAAAAAAAAAAAAAAAAAAAAAAAGGGGAATTGCAATAATCCAGATGAGAAGTGACAAGGCTATGAACAAGGATAGCAGTGCTGTGGGGAGTGAGGGTGAGGCAAATATGATTAATGTTACACAGGTAGAAATATGCAGACTGGGATATATTATTGATGTAGGACTGAAAAGATAGAGTACTATCAAGGATGGCACCCAGACTCTTAACCTGTGGGGAAGGGGAGACAGAGGAATTATCAATAACAAATGAAAAATGATCAGTTTTGGATAATGTTGATTTTGTACCAATGAGGAGAACCTCAGTTTTGTCACTATTTAATTTAACACTAGAAATACCTGAGCCTACGAAAAATCCCGTAGATCCATCCCACCTTAAATCGCTTCTCACCTCTCTGTAAGTTTGCAAACCTCTAGGACTAGCAGTTAGTTTGAAGGAGAAATTAGAGTCAGGTTTTTTCAATCAATGGGATGACAATCAGGTATGAGTGGGCACTGTGTTATTTAACGAACAGGGATCTATCAAAGTCTGCTCTTCACAACACGTTTGTGGAAGTGTAGCATGGCATAAACAAAGGAGATTTCTGAGGACCTCAGAAAAAGTTGTTGATACTCATCAGGCTGGAAAAGGTTACAAAACCATCTCTAAAGAGTTTGGACTCCACCAATCCACAGTCAGACAGACTGTGTACAAATGTAGTAAAAATCAAGACTATTGTTACCCTTCCCAGGAGTGGTCGACCAACAAAGATCACTCCAAGAGCAAGGCGTGTAATAGTCGGCAAGGTCACAAAGGACCCCAGGGTAACTTGTAAGCAACTGAAGACCTCTCTCACATTGGCTAATGTTCATGTTCACAAGTCCACCATCAGGAGAACACTGAACAACAATGGTATGCATGGCAGGGTTGCAAGGAGAAAGCCACTGCACTCCAAAAAAAACTTGCTGATCGTCTGCAGTTTGCTAAAGATCACGCAGACAAACCAGAAGGCTATTGGAAGAATGTTTTGTGGACGGATGAGACCAAAATAGAACTTTTTGGTTTAAATGAAAAGCTTTGTTTTGAAAAAGGAAAACACTGCATTCCAGCATAAGAACCTTATCCCATCTGTGAAACAGGGTGGTGGTAGTATCATGGTTTGGGCCTGTTTTGCTGCATCTGGGCCAGGACGGCTTGCATTCATTGATGGAACAATGAATTCTGAATTATATCAGAGAATTCTAAAGGAAAATGTCAGGACATCTGTCCATGAACTGAATCTAAAGAGAAGGTGGGTCATGCAGCAAGATAACGACCCTGAGCACACAAGTTGTTCTACTAAAGAATGGTTAAAGAAGAATGTTTTGGAATGGCCATTCAAAGTCCTGACCTTAATCCAATCAAAATGTTGTGGAAGGACCTGAAACGAGCAGTTAATGTGAGGAAACCCACCAACATCCCAGAAATGAAGCTGTTCTGTACGGAGGAATGGGCTAAAATTCCTCCAAGCCGGTGTGCAGGAATGATCAAAAGCTACCGGAAAAGTTTAGCTGCAGTTATTACTGCAAAGGGGGGGTCACACCAGATACTGAAAGCAAAGGTTCACATACTTTTGCCACTCACATACGTTGTAATATTCAATCATTTTCCTTAATATTTTTGTCTATTTCTTTAACTGGTTACTCTTTATCTACTTTAAGGACATGTGTGAAAATCTGATGATGTTTTAGGTCATATTTATGCAGAAATATTGGCAATTCTAAAGGGTTCACAAACTTTCATGCACAACTGCATATCGTTATTTGGAACACTTGCATTTCACGTGTGTTCCGTGTCTACAACGATCTATGTCAACACATCGTTAAAACAGAAATGTTTTTTATGTTTTAGTAAAAATTGACAAAATGTAGACATGAAGTGTATAATGTGTGAAGCCTGAATTCCAAATATCAAAGAAACACTTTCACAAAAGGTACAAATATAACAGAAGAAATGCGCTTCTATTTAAGAGTATAACTGGAAAAAAACCACCCGCGTTAGGGTGTGATATTGACACGCATTTGCTACGATGGCTTCGGTGGTGAAACGGTACCAACTGTTGACTAGTAATCAAGACTACACGGGTTCTATCCCGGATGGGTCAATTTTGAGAAGTGAGCTGCATGTATTGTAAAACATACATTTCATTCCAGTCTGCAACAGCTGGTGTAATTTATGATAGTTCTAAAGGTTAGCTTTGTTTTTTTTTTTTATTCAGTTTTATTCTCTCAGCCGTGTTCACGACCCCAACCCCAACATCCCCCCCGCATTTGACACTGCTGTTTTCACATAGATGCGCTATAACAGAGGTCAACTAGGATCATGATGACGGCTGTACATCCGAGCAAGAATGCACTTTTGCCATCGCTGTACTTTGTATATGTACATGGGAAGCTCTGCACTCTACTTGTGACTTTACGCTGTAGGAATTAAGTAAATAAATAAGGGTAAATAACATTCTATCTGGCTCTTACATACAAAGTACAGCGATGGCAGCTTCCACCTGCAGCCATAGACTCTTCAGTGCGCAAGTGACTCTACACGCTAGTGTTTAGATCTGGATCGTGTATATGCCCCCAAAAAAAGTCTAACTGCTTTCTCGTATCATTACTTGAGTACTAAAGTGTCAGCAGGCACTTTTCGTGGCATTACAAGTATTTTTTGAGCAAGCCCTCTGCACTCTACTTGTGACTTTACGCTGTAGGAAGTAAGTAAATAAATCAAGGTAAATAACATTCAATCTAGCTCTTATGTAAGTAACATATAAATGTTAATGTTTTGGGCACATGCACTATCCTTAGTATGTAAGAGCCAGATCGAATGTTCTGTGTTATAAAAACCTCTGTTATAGTGCGTCTATGTGAAAACAGCAGTGTCAAATGCAGGAGGGTTGGTTGGGATTGTGAACGCGGCTGAGAGAATAAAACTGAATAAAAAAAAAACAAAGCTAACCTTTACAAGTATCATAAATTACACTGGCTGTTTGAGACTGGAATGAAATGTTATGTTTTTGTTCTGAAATAGTAAGAATACGTGCAGCTCACTTCTCAAAATTGACTCGTCTGGGATCGAACCCGTGAAGTTTTGATTACCAGTCAACAGTTGATACCGTTGCGCCACCGAAGCGATCGTAGCAAATGCGTGTCAATGTCCCACCCTAACACGGGTTCTTTTTCTGCAGTTATATTCTTGAATAGAAGTGCACTTGTTCCGTTATATTTGTACCTTTTGTGAAAGTGTTCCTTTGATATTTGGAATTCAGGCTTCACACATTATACACTTCATGTCTACATTTTGTCTATTATTACTAAAACATGAAAAATCTTTCTGTTTTAACGATGTGTTTACATAGATCGTTGTAGACACGAAACACATATGAAATGCAAGTGTTCCAAATAACGATATAGTATTTATAAAAGGTGTCATTTTGCTTGACTTCTCACTCTATACAACTCTAAGCAACTGACACGCAGGTAAACAGACTTGAGCTGAGAGAATTGTGCGGGGTGGGTGGATGTGATAGCAGGCTGCTTGCTGTTTACTGCTTATCCACACATTTACAGGACAAAAGACGCTGACGGAGAGGTGAGAATCGATTTAAGGAGGGATGGATCTACGAGTTTTTTCGTAGTCTCTGGTAATTCTAGTGTTAAGAATATTACGAAATTATTTTGGGTTGCGACCAGAGTTTTGGAACAAATTACGGTCGTGACCAGAGGTTCCACTGTAGTGTGAAACCAGTTCTTCAGGAATGGATAAATTATGAATATCCATAAGGGCAGCTGTGCGCAACCTACGGCCGTGGGCAAGGACTTTGGCGGCCGTGGACGTGTATATAAAAGTGTACGTAATGGCGGCCGTGCAGGTGTAGGGTCTCTGGACTCCAGTGACGGCTCTGATTGACAGCAAAGAAGTAAAGCCTGACCAAATTCCTACCGTCCGTTTTTCGGGCACTTTAGACGGGCTGTTGCAGGAATTCGCTAACCGTTTTCAAGATTTCGAAAAGATTTCAGCAACAATAAGACTCGTTGCTTCTCCTCATCTGGTGGAGACAGAGAGTGCACCGTTACATCTACAAATGGAGCTAGTAGAGTTGAAGAACAATGAGCAGCTTGTGAAAAAGTTTACGGAAGAAAGCGACCTGCTGGATACGTGGAAATCAGCAGTAGAATACCCACAACTACGAGAACTGGCCAGGAACATTCTCGTTCTTTTCGGAAGCACTTATTTGTGCGAAGCAGCGTTTTCCAGAATGAAATATCTGAAAAGCAGGTACCGGTTTTTTGTCCTATATGACGTTTCGTAGACATTTTTTTACATATGTAGACCAGTAAATTGAATATTGTCAGATATATCATACTCTGTTTTAATGTGTAATCTGTAAATTTTTACATAAATCATAAAACATTATTAAGTTTACTTGGACTTACTGGCGGCCGTTATTAAAGTAAAAAGTCTGTAGTGCGGCCGTTATTAAAGTAAAAAGTCTGTAGTGCGGCCGTCAATAGCGGAAAGGTTGTGCATGCCTGCATAAGGGAATCAATACTAGAGGAAAGAAAATTAAAGTTAATCTATACTAATAAACGGCAAAGCCCTCACTGACTCACTCACTCACTCACTGACTGACTGACTGACTCATCACTAATTCTCCAACTTCCCGTGTAGGTAGAAGGCTGAAATTTGGTAGGGTTATCCCTTACAGCTTCCTTACAAAAGCTGGGCAGGTTTTTATATCGAAATTCTACGCGTAATGGTCATAACTGGAAGCTGTTTTTCTCCATTTACTGTAATGGAGATGAGCTTGAAATCCGTGGGGGCGGAGTTTCGTGTGACATCATCACGCCTTCCACGTAATCACGCAGTACGTAGAAAACCAGGAAGAGGCCCAAAAAGCGCTGAAGAAAACATGCAGGCTGAAATTTGGCAGGCTTATTCCTTACAGTTTACTTACAAAAGTTAAGCAGGTTTCATTTCGAAATTCTACACGTAACGGTCAACAACGTCCGCCATATTGAACGTTCTTATTCATGGCCCCATCTTCACGAAATTTGGTAGGCGGCTTCCTTGTGCTAACCGAAACCAATGTACTTACTTATTTCGGTGGTATGACGCCACTGTCAGCCACCATATTGAACTTTCCAACGTCACTAATTCTCCAACTTCCCGTATAGATAGAAGGCTGAAATTTTGTACTTATTTCGGTGGTACGACACCACTGTCGGCCGCCATATTGAACTTTCCAACATCACTAATTCTCCAACTTCCCGTGTAGGTAGAAGGCTGAAATTTGGCAGGCTCATTCCTTACAGCTTACTTACAAAAGTTAAGCAGGTTTCATTTCGAAATTCTATGCATAATGTTCATAACGGTCAACAACGTCCGCCATGTTGAACTTTCTTATTTATGGCCCCATCTTCTTGAAATTTGGTAGGCGGCTTTCCTGAACTAACCAAAACCAATGTACGTACTTGTTTCGGTGGTATGATGCCACTGTCAGCCGCCATATCGAACTTTTCAACAGTCTTTGTTACTTATGGGCCCATCTTCAAGAAATTTGGTACACGGGTTCCCAACGCTAACTGAATCCTACTTACGTACATATATACATCAATAGCCTGCACCTCGGTCACCGTGTGAGGTGGCGTTGGGTCCCCCATCCCAACGCCTTCCACGTTGTTGGCTGCCTGCCTATATAAGGCCGTCCATCGCTCCGGTCTCTACATTCCCTTCCTTGCTTCGCCACAGGATTCACGTCTCCCTACTGATAACTACAGCCTTTTTGTTTAATCCACGGCTTCTCCGCTGTTTTATTGTTTGTTTATTACAATTATAGTTATTGTGTAGGTATTTTAGACTTACTTTACATTGCTCAGGTACCCATTTCCTTTATCGTTCCAACCCCCATTACCATGTCTATCGAGATGATCACTATCAATCAAAGAACTGTCACTTACCGAGTAGTTTCCATGCCCGGAGATGGCACCTACCTTTTCCATTCTCTTTGTTACATATTGCACGGCCATATCAGGCTCACTCTTGATATCCTGAGGAAGATTCTGTCTTATGTATTGAATGACTGGGAAGGGTTCGAGGTGTGGACTGATGACGGTACAGGAGATAATTATACTACACAGGAGCACTATAAGAGTGAAATGCTTAAGCCCTTCACCTATAGTTCTGCATGTGAGTTGATGGCTGCCGCTGAATTGTTCGGTTGTCGCTTTCAAGTGTACCGAAATGGCCAAATATTTTACACCTTTCGAAACCGCCAATGCCTCTTAAACATCTTAGATTGACAGGTGACGATTTCAGTAGTGGACACTTTGATGTTTATGAATGTTTAAACTCTCAAAAGCTGGATGTGAAGTTATCAATGAAACAGGTTGTATACTTACAACGCTTGACAGATGCTGGATGTCTCTTCAACACAAGTCCTACAAATACTGTCGTAATTGAAACAAACCATGAAACTCACACCGATTATGACAGCAGCAATCCAAGCTGTGAGATTTGAGACAAGATTACTGTTCACATGGCCAACTGTAAGTTGCATGCTCAAGAGTAAGCTCAGCGCACAGCTTGGTCATGTTACAACCGGAGGGCCAAACTGACAACATGGTATACAAAGAGATCCTTAACAAATAATTATTGGTATATTTTCCCTCAGTTTAAAAAGGTTTAATTTTCTTCTTAATAAAAATTTTAATGCAGTACTTTGCCGCTGCGAAGCAAGGGTATTTTGCTATATGTATATATATATATATATATATATATATATATATATATATATATATATATGTAGACTCAAACCCATTATGACAGCAGCAATCCAAGCTGTGAGAAAACAGTAAAAAGGAGGCGTGTCAGATGTCGTGGCACATTTTCTGATGCAGCTAGACAAAAACAACTTCGTGACGCTGCCGCCAAATACACAAAACAATTACTTTGACAATCATGTTACATTATTTTTAAAATGTTTCCTTTTCTTTTTCATAACTTCTTTAACACACGACATCGCAATGAAGCGCGGGAATTTTGCCATATATATATATGACAGCAACACTCATAACAGTGACAAAACAATTACTGTACATTGACAATCATGTTACGTTATTTTTAAAATGTTTCCTTTTCTTTTTCTTTCCTTCATTAACATGCTACTTCTCCGCTGCGAAGCGTGGGTATTTTGCTAGTATTCTTTATATTACGGAAAGACATGAGATGGGGAAGTTCAGTATTGGAAAGAGCAAGTTTAACACTGAATAAAATAAGAAAATGATCAGTTATGGGGATTTCATCCGTAGTACAATCAAGGTGTGCAACTCCACAACAGCAAATCAAGTCAAAGATCTGTCCTTTAGAGTGGGTGGGAACAAGGCAGGATATAAAGTCTCTAGTAATAGGAAAATTGATATTATCCATATGTATTTTGAAATCCCCCAGAAGTATTATGTTTGATGAAACAGTAGATAAGTGCGTATTTTAAGAAAATTTACCTGCAGTGTATGTGAATGGGATGCGCTACTTCCCAGTGAGAAGTGTGAAAAGCGGCAGAAGTTGAACATCTCCTCTCAACATCTCAACTGACATTTCCCAGACTTTACACATTACTCTCATTTTCGTCAAAGGAAAGAGATTGGTATCTTCTGAAATGCATCAACTAAAGCAATTGGGGCAGTTATCTTAAAGTTACAGATGTCAAAGGACAAACTGAAGTTGGTTTCATCTTTCGTAAGACAAAACTAGCTCCAAAACCGTAACTTACCATTCCAAGGCTAGAGCTCTGTGCAGCTGTCCTTGCAGTCAAGATAGCAGAGATGATTTCTGAAGAACTGGACACCAAAGTGGATGACACTAGGTTTTTCACAGACAGCAAAGTAGTGCTTGGCTACATATTTATTGAAACATGAAGGTTCTACGTTTATGCCCATAACTGAATCCAGCACATTGAGCATCTAAACCAAATCAATGGAATTATATTCCCACTCATCTAAACCAAGCTGGGCCTGTTTTCCTAATGGATGCAAGACAGAATCAGCTACAGATAGAGGTATTTGATCTCACTGACCCTGCATCTGATGTAGAATATGTCCAGAGGTAACTGCGTGTGTCTCACAAACATCATGCAATCAGCATGGCATCACTTTGTAGGGCTATTGTCCATGTCTCACACATTGCTCATAACTTTACACAAGCAACCATGAATAATGCTTGTCATGACTGAAATTTCTGCAACAAATCTTTTGGCAAGGAACAGTCTGACCAAGCCAAAGCTTGTATTCTAATCAATGTCCAAGTTAAAGCCTATACAGAAGTAATGAATTATGTAAAGTCATGAAAAAAATTAACAAAAAAAGTGCTCTAATTAGACTTTATCCATTTGTCAATTCACAAGGTCAACTTCGGATTGGAGGCAGGTTGACGACAGTACACCTCTCATCAGATGAAATACACCCAGTGATTATACCTGGTAAGCACCATGCTGTCAGACTGCTTATTAGACAATACCATGAACAGGTGCAGCATCAGGGCAGGCATTTTACTGAAGGGACTGTAAGAGCAGCTAATTTCTGGGCTGTTGTTGGGGGGGGAAGTAAGCCACTGGCAGCAATTCACAATTGTATGACCTGTCATAAGCTAGGGGAAAAAAGAGAACAACAAAAGATGTCAGATGCTACACATGGCCTAAGTACAAATCCTCTATTTAATAATTCACACAAAAAACATATGGTGGCTACCTAAATAGAAAACATTGGACAGTAATATCAGAATCACTTTTATTCACCAGTACTTAATGTACAGGAATTGGACTTGGTAGATTTGGAACTGCTTTTAACAGAAAACAGCATTACAAACAAATAACATAAATAGCTTAAGTTAAAAAGAAAAACTTCATACAAGTTTGCAGAATAGTACAATTATAAAGGAGATATACAAATGATGTGCAAGTAAAAGTGTGAGTGTGTAAGCACATGCACAAACATACATGTTGTCACACATGTGGGCATAGGAGGCAGCTAAAGAGATCAAATGACAGTATGCCAGACCAGGGGGCGGTGGAATGCATTAATCCTTTCTATTCCTTTCTCTTTTTCCTCTGCAGACCAGTTATGAGTAATTCCGCCTGACCACGATGACATCACTTCCTGTCCCAAACCCGATGATGTCACTTCCAGTTCCAACCCCAATGAAGTCACTGCCTCTGCCTTTCCATAAAACCACCATCTTTACCTCTTTCAAGTCATTTCTGTTCTGGATTCAAATCTTAACACAATTGAGCAATTAATTCACTATTTTGCAGCCAGGTTTCAAGTTTACAGGAGACTGCCCCAAACTTTTTTCGGACTCTTGTTTATTCATTTGACAACTGGCATAGTCAGCAGGATGAAGGGCTCCAAGAAGTACCAGGACCAGGACCTGAAGTACATTCTGAAGAATCTCTACTAACATCCAGGCGGAAAAGTACCATACAAAAGTTTCTGAGTGAGAAGAGCATCAGGTGATTCAGAAAGACCAGGTGCAAGATTCATCCCCAGTACATGTAACCGGGCAAACTAGACACCATGGGGAGTGTGTGGGGTGGGCCAACAGGATTGGGCTGGTCCAGATGGGGGAGGCAAAGGGGGCTTATTATGCTCTCTCAAAGGAGAGTAACAGTCTCCCCACCAAGGCAGAGCCCTTGGGTAAAAGTGGGGGTGCCCCAGACCAGCAGGTAAAAAGAATAAAGCTGTGGAAATTTCACCCAGAGTGGCTAACCCACACCCAGGCTTACTTCATATGGGCTAAGGTGGGACACTGGCTAAGGCCAGAAGAAAATAACACCCGCCAGAATGTGGAGCAGGTCACCTGCTATCTATTTCTAAACAGCCTTCCTGAACATCTTGTCCAGCCGGTCTGGGGACGAAGATATTCTAAAATGCTCAAGCTTATGAAGCTTGTAGAGACTATTAAGGCGGTCTTCCCGGCTAGGAGGGCAAAACCGTCCCTTAGTCAAACCCAGACGGAAGACGTCCCGAAATACAGGCCCAACTGTCACCGCTCAGAGCAAGCACCAAAATCCCCAGATCCAAGGGAGCACCATCTGCTCGGTGACAACAGGAAATGCAGGTGGAGAGGGAAGAAAGGGTGTTGTGAACTTATGAATCCCCTGATAATTCCACATACAGGAATGGAAATTATTAATGGATTTAAAACCACAGCATTATTTGACTCTGGCAGCAACACTTCCATTGTGGCTCACAGATACAGTATGTGTTACCACAACAATGACTAAGAGTCTAACCTGCATCCACGGAGAAACCTGCTGGTACAGGTCTGCCACATGAGGAGGTTCATCGCTCCTGCCTGGAGTGTCAGTTGCGTCAAATTCCTAGGAGGGACTTTGCTCCTCTAGTTCCCACTCCCCTATTGATGTCCCATTTGAAAGTACTGGGGTCGACTTAGTAAGACCCCTCGAACCCTCAGTTAGATGACATAAATATATTCTAGTCCTAGTTGATTACGCTACCCAGTTTCCCAAAGCTGTTCTGTTGTGCTCAGCTACTTCTAAAGTCATCACACAGGAGTTGTTAGGAGTCTTTGTGCAAGTCAGCATCCCTAAAGAAGTCCTGACTGACCAAGGGACACCTTTCACCTCGAACACATTCAAGGAAACGGCCAAGTAATTTAAAACAGAGCATCTAAAGGCCACAGTGTATCATCCTCAAAGTGACGGTCTAGTGGAGAGGTTTAATCAGACTTTCAAACAAATGTTTTGCAAGATGGTCATTGAGGATGGAAGGAACTGGGATCAGCTCCTCCACCTCAACGTTTTTGCATATTGGGAAGTCCCACAAGCCTCTACAGGCTTCTCTACTTTTGAATTATTGTACGGACGACAACCCCAGAGCGTACTGGATATTTTTAAAAAAGGATAGGAGGAAGAGGCTCTCCCTTCTAGAAATATATTAGACTATATTGCATAATTATGTGATAGATCTGGAAAGACTGACACATGGAAGACGCGCAAGCACCACAGGCCCGAAGTTATGATTGGGGCACGTCTCTCCAGGAGATCTCCCCGAGGGATTGTGTCATGGTCTTTGTCCCTACTTCACAATCTAAATTGCTAGCTGACTGGCAAGGCCCTTATGAAGTTGAGAGGAAAGGACTCGTTGACTATTTGGTGGAACAACTCAATCGTCGACCGAATGAGTGGGTCTGTCGCGTAAACCTGCAGAAGCTGTGAAAGGACAGGGATCTTTGCACACAAAAATGACCTTAACTTCAGTGCAGATTTGAGTCCCAAACAAAGATGGTAGCTGAAAGCAGTAATCCAGTCTGTTTTGGAGGTATTGAATGAAACACCTGGAAGGACCTTTCTTATTGAGCATTATATTGTGAAAGAACCTGGGGTTACACTTCAAGAATGCCCGTATCACCTTCCTGAGGCAAAAAGAGCAAAAATGGAACTTGAGATCAAGCACATGCTGCAACTAGAAGTTTTGTAAAACTCAAGTTATGTGTATGAAGTGTTATTTGATTTTTAAGAATTCTATAAAATTAAAATATACTTAAAAAAATGCTTCTTTGGATTGTATGAAGCCAAATATTTAGGCTAACTGGTGGACTGGTGTACAGTGAAGCCACACTGTTTCAAAGTGGATGCCATATTAAAATGGTCCCATCCGAGAACCAAGCAGGAAGTCCTGGGCTACTACTGCAGAATTGTACCCAGATTTTCTGTGAAAGCGGCACCCTTCACTGATTTGACAAAGAAGTTGGCCTTGAACAATGTGGTATTGACTGATAAGGCAGCCCCTGCATTTCGTGATTTAAAGCAGACCCTTATGTCAAGCAGTAGTATAAGCAAGGTCAATCAAAATGATTAATGACTTTAAGCCCCACCCCTTTCTGCCGATTGGTGGATTTGCATACTGACCCCACCCCTCCATGTGATTGGTGGATGTGAATACTGGCCCAGCCCTCTGGCAGTGGACTGAATGACAACCTGTCCCCTTCCAGACTCCACCTTAATCCCACCCCCTCTACCTGACTGGTTAAGCAAACTGTCAAGGGCATTTTGATGGATGTCTGCCCCATCCTTGAACCCACTTGTTTGGCACTCCTTTTTGACAAGAGCAGTTTGATGGATGTCTGCCCCCTCCTTGAACCCACCATCACCCCAATCACTTCCCAGCCCCCCTCTCCCGAGCACAAGCCCAGAAAACAAGTCCAGGCATGTTGCTGCCGGAGCCTCGACAAGTCCAGGCACATTCCTATCCATACCCTGCCAGCCTTCCTTACATGTCCATCCATGCATGAAGGGCCTGCGTCTGCCTCGGCCCCTGGTCAGGCAGCACCTGTTGTTGGACCCCTCCACTTCCCAGACCCTTCTGAAAGTGGTGTATTAATAAGCGGAGCATCTTCTTCACCTCTATCTATGATTTTAAAATTAACACAAGATTAAAATATCTATCTAATCTTTGCTTTATCACTTACAGGTCCAGCCTTTTTCCATCTCACAGACTGACTCTGCAGTAAAAACAGCTTTAGCAGTGATTCAAGCTTCCCATCTCACAGAAAGACAAGCAGCCCCACTTTTAGCAGCCCCTGCGAGCATTTCTCAGTATGCCTGCTCTCTTTCTCTCTCAGAGCACAGACACGGGCTGAGCCAGCCCCTGCTGCAGCACTGAGCGCGATCGCCTTCACCCAGTTGTGCGCCTCGAGCACCAGTCCCCTGCTTGTAAACAGCTGTGTGTAAGCTCCCCTACCCCCATGAGGGAGCGGGCTCGAGACCGCGCAGACCCTCTGTCCATGACGGATTGATCTTTTAAAGTTAAGGGATTTTTAAAGATTAGCTTGTAAAGCGTGAGATAACTACTAGTTCACTATCAGCCGTTTAAAAATCACACATAGTTAAATAATATGCAGCAGTTCCCTTTTAAATCACGTTTGAGATGTATCAGAAATTTAGTGTGGGCTGTATAATTTGTAATTATATTAATTAATCTATACTAATAAAAGGCAAAGCCCTCACTCACTCATCACTAATTCTCCAACTTCCCGTGTAGGTAGAAGGCTGAAATTTGGCAGGCTCATTCCTTACAGCTTACTTACAAAAGTTGGGCAGGTTTCATTTCGAAATTCTACGCGTGATGGTCATAACTGGAACCTATTTTTCACCATATACTGTAATGGACTTTAGTTCGATGGCTGTGGGAGGCGGAGCTGCATGTGACATCATCACGCCTCCCACGCAATCACGTGAACTGACTGTGACCGCAGTACGTAGAAAAGAAGGAAGATCTCCCAAAGAGCGCTGAAGAAAAACGCCTAATACTTTATTCGCCAGATACGAGTTTAATGAGAAGACACGAGGTATAAACGAGACTTTGGATCACTTTGTAATGGAGTTAAAATTGCTGTAGCGAGAAACTTTTAAGTGCCGGGTCTTAGCTAACATTAAATAAAGCCTTAGACATCGCAACATCACACAAGAGGGCAGCTCACGTGAACTGACTTCCATGCATCAAACCTGTTCAAAAAACGCATTACACAATTGACAAGGTGGGAAGAGAATATGCTCCGAGCTGAGCTCCACAGCTAACGCGGTCTTGCGGAAGCAACTTTGTCACACTGCCACCAAATACTCACAGAAAAATCCACAAGTTAATAAACACGCTGTCTCTAGAGTTTCTCCACACTCAATGTATTCCTCGCATCCCCGTTACACCCTCTGATCTCCCATTTCAATTCAGATTCCTCCAATTTCCAGTAAGGCTCTGCTTCGCGATGAGAATTAATAAGTCTCAGGGACAGACCCTACAGAAAATTGCCATTGATTTCAAGTAAGATTGCTTTTCTCCTGGGCAACTATACGTTGCATTCTCAAGAGTGAGCTTGTGCAGATTCGTCATATTACAACCAGAGTGCTGAACTAACAACGTGATATATAAAGAGAACTATAATAATCATAATAAACGAACAATAAAACAGCGGAGAACCCGTGGATTACATAAAAAGGCAGCTTCCTTGGCAAAGCAAGGAAAAAGGATGGCTTTATGTGTCGTTCATTTATAAAACAGTGGTGAAGCTGTGTAAAGGCTGCTTCACAAAAAAACAGCAGAGCGCCACACTCTGAATGTATTCCTCACATCACCGTTATACCCTCTGATCTCCCATTTCAATTCAAATGCCTCAAATTTCCAGTAAGGCTCTGCTTTGCGATGACAATTAATAAGTCTCAGGGACAAACCCTACAAAAGGTTGCCATTGATTTGAGGCAACATTGCTTTTCTCCTGGACAAAACTATACGTTGCATTCTCAAAAGTAATCTCAGTGCACAGCTTGGTCATATTACAACTGGAGTGCTGAACTGACAACGTGGTATGCAAAGATATCCTTAACAGATAGTTATTGGTATATTTTCCCTCAGTTTAAAAAGGTTTTCTTTTCTTCTTAATAAAAATTTAAAAGCAGCACTTCGTCGCTGTGAAGCGCGGGGATTTTGCTATATACAGTATATATATATATATGTAGATATATGTGTGTGTATATATATATATATATATATATATATATATATATATATATATATATATGTAGATATATGTGTGTGTGTATATATATATACTAATAAAAGGCAAAGCCCTCACTCACTCACTCACTCACTCACTGACTCACTGACTCACTCACTCACTCACTGACTCATCACTAATTCTCCAACTTCTCGTGTAGGTAGAAGGCTGAAATTTGGCAGGCTCATTCCTTACAGCTTACTTACAAAAGTTGGGCAGGTTTCATTTCGAAATTCTACGCCTAATGGTCATAACTGGAAGGTATTTTTCTCCATTAACTGTAATGGAGTTGAGCTGGAATGACGTGGGGGGGCGGAGTTTCGTGTGACATCATCACGCATCCCACGTAATCACGTGAACTGATTGTCAACGCAGTGCGTAGAAAACCAGGAAGACCTCCAAAAAGCGCTTAAGAAAACATGCATTATATAATTGAGAAGGCAGCGAAAAACAATAAGAAGCGAGCGAGTGACATATACTACCATATTCATGAGTGTTGCTGCCTCGGAAAGAAAGAAAGGTGTAAACCTAAACTTTAAATTAAGTTCATAGACAGGCTACCGCTGGCGTTTCACATGCCCACAGGTAATGCGGGATACAAGTTTAATGAGAGGGACGAGGATATAAACGAGTTTTGATCACTTTGTAACTAAGTTAAAATTGTAGGTGAAGGGGTGTGCTTATGCAAATTCCGAGAGACTGTGTTTGTGGGGATTGACAGTTAAGGCGGGTGGGGAGTCACGCCATCATCTCCCTCCCATTCATCTAATTTCGGTCTGAGCTGAGCTCAGCTAATGCCGTCTTCCAAGCAACTTGTCAGACTGCCACCAAATACTCACAGAAAAATCCACAAGTTAATACACACGCTATCTCTCGAGTTTCTCCACACTGAATCCTCCAGGCACTACTTACAAAAGGTCACATTGACAATCGTGTTACGCTATTTTTAAAATCTTTCCTTTTCTTAGCACAAGCACAGCTGAGAAACTTCGATGCATGTGCTCCATAACGCGTTAAAAAATAATGCATTTAATCACACTTTGCATTACAAGCAAAGGGAGCTTTTGTCAATGCATGATTTCCTGGTACACGGATTACATTGATCAGCGATCCCGATTCATTTTACCCTCGCACCACCTTAGTTTGAGAAGAAGTCTGAAAAAATATGAGGTTAACACAGAAAAACATCACCAATTCAAGCTTTATGAATAATCGATTCGCCATCAATAATTGTTTTGGTAAAGCCATCCTCCTTCCATTTTATAATTTTTCCGCCAATAGCCATGATTAAATGAACGGTAAATAAAGTAAGAGCAAAGCGAGGGTGACTTATTTAGGCAGGCATATATATGACAGCAACACTCATGACAATGTCAATCATGTTACGTTATTATTAAAATGTTTCCTTTTCTTTTTCATTACTTCTTTAACACACTACTTCTCCGCTGCGAGGCGCGGGGATTTTGCTATATATATAATATATGAATGACCTCCAAAGCGCTGAGACTTTTGATATCATGAACGTGTCTGCAAAACTCTGGTCTCCTGCCCAGCAAAGTCGAGCAGCCAGCACGCGCATAGCTGTGCCGCCTTTGAGACGCTGACTGCGCTTCTGCCTTAAGTCAAAGTGAGCACTTTTAATTTTTTTCATCCTCCCCCTGCGCTATAGCCCAGACAAGTGCAAACACGGGACCCCTTTTCTACACCACGGAAAAATAATATTAAGGCGATTCACACTTTCTTTTGCATGTATACGATTATGAGGTCATCACCTCGGATTATGAAGACACGCACACGAGTGGAGGACTGACAGTGCCATCACAGCTGATTAATGGCAAGGACGTCTCACCAGTCTACACTAGACCCACCGCGACTGTCCCCAAAAGGCGATCATAACGCCAGCGAACACATCTCTCTATACTATATAAAAGAAAAGGCAACTTTCCTTTCTTTACACCTTTTATCCCAAACCAAAGCCTTTCTCTCTTAACAGTGCAGAGGACACAAAACTAATTTTCTTTAAATGCCGGTAAGGCACATTACCAGAGGCACAAATTTGAACGTCACATAGAAAATGTAATTTCTATACCACAGCCGTCGTGTAGCGCCTTTCAAAAGGGATCTACTACCGAGAGATGATCCATATATATTTTAGCTGCTGTTAGTTACTTACCTGTTGTGTTACACAGTCTTTAAAATGTAGTTTACCCGCAACCACTCCAGTAGGGCTCAATGTACCTGTACTTCTTAAAACGTTAATGTTTTACTGTTTAATAACTTATAGACTATATTTTATTATTTTTCCCTTGCACTCAGTGACCAAAGCTATACACAAACATATAGACACATACAAACATACACACAAGTATATATATGTGTATATATATGTATGTATGTGTATATATATATATATATATATATATATATATATACACACACACACCCCTACCTACATTATATATATATATATATATATATATATATATATATATATATACACACACACACACACATATACATACATACATACACACATATATATAATTTGTGTGTGTGTATGTATGTATGTGTGTGTATATATGATGTAGATAGGTATGTATATATATATGTGTATATGTAGATATGTATATATAGATATGAAGATATGTATGTGTATATATATATATATATATATATACTAGCAGAATACCCTAAATGGAGAAGTAGTGTGTTAAAGAAGTTATGAAAAAGAAAAGCAAACATTTTAAAAATAACGTAAGATGATTGTTAATGTAATTGTTTTGTCATTGATATTGAGGTTTGTTGTCATATCTATCTATTTATATATATATATATATATATATATATATATATATACATATATATATATATATATATATTTATATATACATATATAAATATATATATATATATATATACACATATAAATATATATATATATATATATATATATATATATATATATATATATATAGCAAAATACCTGTGATTGGCAGCGAGAAGTAAAAAGAAAAGGAAACATTTTAATAATAACGTAACATGATTGACAATGTAATTGTTTTGTCATTGTCATGAGTGTTGCTGGCATATATATATATATATATACACACACACACACACACACTGACACATATACAAACATATATATATATAAATATATATATATATATATATATATATATATATATATATACTTTATATATACACACACATATATATACATACTGTATATACAACATATACATATCTACATATATACTGTATATACACATATATATACAAATCTACATATATATATATCCACATATATATATATTAGGTGGGACTCGATTAAAAAATTAATCCAATTAATTAGAGGCTGTGTAAGAATTAATCTTGATTAATCGTATGTAATCACACGTAAATTTGCCCCAAATCACAAATGTTTTTTTTAATTTAAAAGTGTTTTAGTGGGCTTACAGAATCAAATAATAGACATGTACATGAATATTGTAAACTGAAGCTGTTTTAATTTCTGAAAAAAAGCCTTTAAACTGCATTTGAATTCAAAACAGAAACAAAAATATCATCCCTGGTTAAAATTGGGCAGACTTAAAAATAAAGTGGTAGTTTAAGTACTTTTAAGTAGATTTTCAGAATAGTATTGTCTTTAAATAATAATAACCAAAATTTCAACATAAAGTACAGTTTTCTTCTTAAAAAAATAAGTCAGAAACATAAAAGGTAATTTGACCAACTTAATCTTTAAACTCTGAGTAACCTTAGCCAAAATTATTTTGTACATTAGGCTAAAACAGTGTGATCATTGAACATTTTGTAATTAGATGTATTTAGAATTACTAACGGTCACGGAAGTCCAATGATCCCCAGTAAGAGCCACAAAGTCTGCTTTCTGTAATGCATCTAATTTTGCTTGCTTTTCAGTGTGCACAAAACCATGCTTTTATCAAGGCTTCGCACGGAAGTCGAAATGATCAGTCGTAGGAACGCGCTTTATTCCGACTCTAACATTTTTGTAGCTGTAATGTGTGCATCAGTGTAATGGATGTACCAGGAAATCATGCATTGACAAAAGTTCCCGTTTGCTTGGAATTGAAAGTGTGATTAAATGCGTTATTTTTTACGCGCTATGGAGGACATGCATCGAAGCTTCTCAGCTGTGCTTGTGCTAATAAAGGGAAACATTTTAAAAATAACGTAACATGATTCTGCTAACCGAATATTTTTCATACGTCCCAAACCAAGAAGATGCGAAGGTAAAATGAATCGGATAGCGCGCGTACATACTCAGTACATCCCCTCTCGGGAATCGAACCTCGAATGTCCACATTAGAGGCGAAGACTCTACAATTGCGCCACAGCGTGTGGCTTGTCTATGCGAGAGTATGTACTGTAGATCGGGATTTATATATACATTTAAATATATACCCGCGTATCGCAGTGGAGAAGTAGAAGTTATGAAAAAGAAAAGGGAACATTTTAAAAATAACGTAACATGACTGTCAATATACAGTATTTGTTTTGTGAGTGTTGCTGTCATCAAGGATTTGATTATCATTATTTCTTTCAATCAGGTTTGTATTTGTAGGATGTGTTGTGTTCAAGTTACATTCCGTGTTTGTCAATCGTTGTAAAGATGACAGGTTTCATTCATCGATTCGTTTCTTACTGCATCAATAAACAGCTCGTCTTCTTCTTTATCCGAGACCTGACACACTGCATGCACAGGTTTTTTTACACTGTCTTCCTTTAGTGGGACATTGACTTTTTCCACCGTGTGCTTTGTTTCCACAGTAGCAGCATTTATGAATATGCCTGTATGTATCAGACGCTTCATATTTTTTGCTGCCTTTTCAATTGTGTAATTCGGTTTTGTTCAGCGCTCTTTGGAACTGTTGCCTTTTATCTGTGGACTGCGTCAGTTCACGTGAGCCGCTTCGGTGTACATGCAGCGAAGTTCTCCAGTTGTGCTGGTGCCATCTCGTGCTATGTCCATGGCTGTATTTAATGTTACCTTAGTCCTGATACTTAAAACTTTCTCTCGCAGTTTCGCTGAGTTTGTGTCAAACACCACCCTGACCATCTCATCTTCCTCTCCATAAGCACAGTCCTTAACCCGTGAATATTTAGTGGGAGTTTGCTATTGGATTGCCGCTGACGGACGGCCTTATATGGGCAGGCACTAAATTACAAACGCCAGCGGCAGCTTGTCTATGAACTTAATTTAAAGTGTAGGTTTACATCGTGCTTTGTTTCCGAAGTAGCAGAACTCATCAATATAGTTGTATATGTCACTCGCTCGCTTCTTATTGTTTCGCTGCCTTCTCAATTATATAATGCATGTTTTCTTCAGTGCTTTTTGGAGGTCTTCCTGATTTTCTACGTACTGCGTGATTACGTGGGAGGCGTGATGATGTCACACGAAACTCCGCCCCACGGCGTTCAAGCTCATCTCCATTACAGTAAATGGAGAAAAACAGCTTCCAGTTATGACCATTACGCGTAGAATTTCGATATAAAACCTGCCCAACTTTTGTAAGGAAGCTGTAAGGAATGAACCTACCAAATTTCAGCCTTCCACCCACACGGGAAGTTGGAGAATTAGTGATGAGTGAGTGAGTGAGTGAGGGCTTTGCCTTTTATTATTATAGAGATATATATATATATATATATATATATATATATATATATATATATGTGTGTGTGTGTGTGTGTGTGTATATATATATGACAGCAGCAATCCAAGCTTTGAGAAAACAGTAAAAAGGAGGCGTGTCAGACGTCGTGGTACATTTTCTGATGCAGCTATCGAAAACAACTTCGTGCGCTGCCGCCAAATACACAAAACAATTACTTTGACAATCATGTTACATTATTTTAAAATGTTTCCTTTTCTTTTCATAACTTCTTAAACACATGACATCGCTGCGAGGGGATTTTGCTATATATATATATATATATATATATATATATATATATATATATATATATATATATCACAGACACTCATAACAGTGACAAAACAATTACATTGACAATCATGTTACGTTATTTTCAAAATGTTTCCTTTTCTTTCTCTTTCCTTCTTTAACACACTACTTCTCCGCTGCCAAGCGCGAGTATATATATATATATATATAGATAGATAGAGATATATATATATTAGGAGTGTGACGAGATCTCGTGGTACGAGATCTCGCGAGATCAGATTT
The DNA here is from genome assembly GCF_016835505.1 of Polypterus senegalus. Taxonomy (NCBI): domain Eukaryota; kingdom Metazoa; phylum Chordata; class Cladistia; order Polypteriformes; family Polypteridae; genus Polypterus; species Polypterus senegalus. The sequence continues at coordinate 110,737,460 of NC_053162.1, read as the reverse complement.
GTCTGGCGAGATGCGTCTGGTCTCGCGAGAACGTGACGATATCCTTGCGTTATTGGCATGATGGAGCGTGAGGAAGAAGTAAGGATAGAAGATGCGCCCGCGACATTTAAATCATTCGTGTGGAAATAAGAAATGGCGAAAAAATGACAGACAAGACAAAGACAATTTGCAAACACTGTAAGAAATTAATACCGTACACCTCTGCTAACACAACCACTATGCAAAAGCATTTAGAAAACAACCACAGCTCGTTACTAAAAGCTGCGCCTGTGAAGAAAATGGAAAGCAATTCAGTTCGCATAAAAGGGCAAACAACCATAACAAATGCCTTTGCAGCTAAACTTCCACCATCCAATGCAAGAGCCACGGCAATAACAAGAGACATCGGCGTTTTCATTGCAGCCGATATGAGACCATTTTCTGTGGTGGAAAATCTGGGATTTCGCGACTCATCCACACACTGGAACCAAAGTATGCCATCCCCCACGTGCACATTTTACTCAACACGGTGGTCCCGACCCTGTACAAAGAGTGCAAGGTAAACGTTGTACAGGCTCTGAAAGAGGCAGAAACCATCGCCATAACTACTGACGGTTGGACTTCTAGGTGTACACAGAGCTATATCACAATTACAGCCCACATTATCAACAGTAATTGGGAAATGGTACATTTTGTACTGCAGACGCCCACTTTTGAATCACACACAGGGGCAAACGCCGCTGAAGTTTTACTAGAAGCTGTCACACAGTGGGTCTTAAAAGCCAAACCATTGCATCGCTATTGTAACAGACAATGCGCGTAATATGGATGTGGCTGTGCGAGGCAGGATTTGAGCGCACATCAAATGCTTCACGACACAATAAATCTCGCTACACAGGCTGGCCTCAGTGTTGCGCGCTGTCGCCGCTTGCTCGGGCGGGTGAGACGGTAACTGCTTTTTTTCACCGGAGTTCGACAGCTGCCGCGGTACTGACGTCTAAGCAGAAGCTGCTACAACTGCCACCGCACAAATTAATAATGGACGTCACCACGCCGATGGAATTCATCATTGATATGCTGGTTCGTTACCTGGAGCAGCAGACTGCTATAGCAGCAACGCTCACCAGTCCAGAAATAAGACAAAATCCCGAAACATTGACACACTGGATACCTGCGACATTGTCAATGCCGAATTTCTTGTGAAGCTGCTGAATCCTTTAAAGACAGCTACCTCTGTCTTGTGTGAAGAGAAGAGGCCCACAGTGTCACTCATCGTGCCACTGAAGAACATGATAGAACAAAACATGGCACCAAATGACAGTGATTCCCCTACTGTGGCCGACACAAAGAGAGCAATTCTCAGCAATATTTCAGGCAGATACAGTGGGGATGTATACAACTACCTGCTGGAGAGCACTGCGCTGGACCCAAGATTCCAGTCTCTACCGCAGCTAGACTGCAATCAGCGTGAGGCAGTCTTTCAGAGGATACAGAAAAGGGTGGAACAGTTGCAGCAAAACCAGGTATCATTGACTTGATTTTTTTCCCCTAGAAGATTTATGTTTCCAGTACTAAATTTTAATTGATTTAATAGGTTTATGCTGTATTTGTGTGTGTGTGTGTGTGTGTGGGTTGTAAACATGAGAGCATCAGAGTGAGTGTATTTGTGTTAAAAGAGAGAGGGGGACTGCTTTGCTGCTTGCTAATGTTAAAGCCAGTGTTTCTGCTGCTTGAAGCCCACAGATGAGAAGAGAATGGAGCGCAAGGAAGAGGCATCAGTTCATTGTTCCACACATGGGGGCGAGGGGGCTCTTGAAGCTGAAGGCAGAGCTGAGTCAGAAGAGGAACCTGCTTCCAAGAAGACAGCACTTGAGGATCTGCTAGGGGACTCTTTCTCAAGACAGAACAGCCCAGCAAAGGAATTGAGAGGGAAACTGAACTTTACAGAAGAGAGGCATCTATCCCACTTAGTTGCTGCCCTCTGACATGGTGGAGAGAAAACAGCTCCAAATATCCTTTGCTGTCTCCACTTGTCAAAGAATATCTTTCCATTCCTGCGACCTCTGTTCCAAGTGAGCGTGTTTTTTCAACTGCAGGAGACATAGTTACTGCCCAGAGGTCACAATTGCTGCCAGAAAATGTAGACATGCTTATATTCTTAAAAAAGAACATGACCATATCTTAGGCTGTTCTGTATAGGTCATTACCTCATTACCTAGGTCTTAGCTCTTTTTCCATGCTTAAGAAAATTTTGTTCATTGTTTTGCACTCTGAGTTTTAAGACAGCACTACTTTGATAGTTACACTAATTATGGTTAATTGCACGTAAAAGGATATTTGTGTTGTTTATTAATTATTTTTGTTTATACTATTTAATTTTATTGTGCAATTAATTGCCTATCAGTTTGTGGCAAAATGTTTTGCAGTGTTTACATTTTATTACTGCATATCATTCATCAAAATAGAAGTTTTATTTCAAAAAGTTGATTTCAAAATGGACATGCATTTTTTGCATTTTGTGTTTTTCAGTTAAATAAAAGGCTATTTTTGCTATATATTTAAACATTAAAGATTTCTTTAAAAAAAGTCTCTAAAAGTCTCGTCTCGTTCTCGTGAACCCAGTCTCGTGTCTCGTCTCGTCTCGTGGGAAAAGCGTCTCGTCACACCCCTAATATATATAGATGGATATGAGAACAACACTCATATCAATGACAAAACAATTACATTAACAACCATGTTACGTTATTTTTTAAATTTTTCCTTTTCTTTTTCGTACCTTCTTTAACACACTACTTCTCCGCTGCGAAGCGCGGGTATTCTGCTAGTACCTTATAAACAGTGGTAAGTCTGTGAGATTAGGCATTCTAAGGCTACGTATTAATAATACAATAGGGGAAAGTAAAGCAATATATATTACTCTACCAAGACAAAACAGTGGGTTACTTATATAAAAGTCACATTGAGTGTTATTTTCCTGTTTATCCTGATTTGTTTACTTCTCTTCCTACAGCATAAAGTCAAAAGTAGACTGCAGAGCTTCCTGTGTTTGAGCGACACTGGCATGCTGACAAAGTATATGTTGTATGCCACGAAAAGTGCGGCGGCAGCTTCCACCTGCAGTTACAGACTCTGTAGTAGGCGAGAGACTCTCTATGCTAGTGTTTAGATCTGTCATTGCCAAGCTAATATGTCAGTACGTGAGCAATATTACAAGAATGCAGTCAGACTTCTTTTTTTGGGTGCACACACCATCATCATGCCAGATCAAAACAGCAGTGTGGTAAATTGCTCACGTACTGAAGTGACTTTAGCTGCAGGTGGAAGTCCCATTTTACTTATGGTGCCAAGCAGAGTGCAGCAGCCTATTAGCCTGTGAAAGCGCTGTGAAGAACCTGCATGTTGTTACGGTCCTGCCTTTTTTCAGTCTGATAACGATCAAGGGACATTGTATGTTTGATTGCTTGTACAAGAAATAGTTCTGAGCAGGCATCAGCTATAGCACTGCTCTTGTGAAAAGAATGGACATAAATGCCATCAACTCAGAGATGGAGGGTCAAGTTTGTTGTACCATGTGAACATCACTTAGAGAATAAAACTGAATAATAAAAAAAATAAGTGCTAACTTTTACAACTAGCCAAAATTTCCACCGGGTGTTACAGACTCAATTCAAATGTACATTTTTGCTATATTACAGTAATAATAATAATAATAATAATAATAATAATTATAATAGCAGCTCACTCTTCAAAACGCAGAGTGCCTGGTCTTGAACCTGGTATCTTTGAGGTATAAAGCAACAGTTCTTAACTGTCAACTTCTCAGCTTCCTCTCAATTGACATTTGAGCTTGGGTTTTTAACTCATTGAAAGCAACATGTAAATCAAATGCTTTTTTTCCTCTTTGGTTATATTCATAACAAAAGTGCATGTGTTTATTTGATATTTGGACCTCTTTACACATTATACACTTCACGTCATTATTAGTATAACATGGAACTAGCTTCTGGTTTAGGTATGCGTTCAGCATTTCTTGCCTGGCATTTCTTTTCATCCTACACTTACCCAGATTTTTGTAGACACGGAAAACACATGAAATGCATGTATTCCAAATAACGATATACTGTATTATTTACCCTATACAACTCCATGAAGCTCACACACAGATAAGGAGCTTTGGCTTTTGCTGAGTAAAACTTTTTCCCCGAGCTGAGGTCCATCAAGGCTGGGGATGGGAGAGCAGGCTGCCTGCAGTTTGTGCTGATCGATGAATTTTCAACACAAAAGACACTGATGGAGAGGTGCAAAAGGATTTAAGGTGGGCCGGGACTACAAGTTTTTTCGTAGGCATCAGGGATTCTAGTGTTAATAGCATGACCAAAAAAGTTATTAATACACATACAATCAATTAAGGAGAAAAGTTATACATTCTGTGTGTAAATACTTACCTTCCCACACATGTTTGCTGTTAACCTCTTTTGTTTTTGTTTGTTGAAGTTCAAGCTGCTCCATTAACAGCTGGTTTTCTTCTAAAACAAGTTTAGCCTGTTCCTGAAACTGCTCCCTGTTAAAAAAAATGTATATTTTAGAACAGTGTTTCCCAAACTTGGTCTGGGGGACCCCATGTGGCTGCAGGTATTTGTTCCAACCAGTTTTTAATTGAACTCTGGGCTAATTAAGTGAATTGATATTTCCCAAGTTCTGTGTTTAGGGAACAATATAGAAATTAGAAAACTAAGTTTGCTAAAAATATATATATATATATATATATATATTAAAATGTACCTAGCAGTTATATAGGAATAATGTATTTTTTTTCTTTTTAACAGTATTTTCATCTTGATTTTCATTCTACTTTTCTAGGTGTTCTAATTGTTTAATTAATCCATTATTTACTAATTAGTGGGTCTGACTCTAAAGTAGTTGCAGCCTTTAATTATTCAGTGTTGTTTGCCTGGGTGTTTGATCTGCTTGTTTTAAATTGTCATTATTAAGATACAACGAAGGGGAAAAAACTGCACAGAGAAAGGGCAAAGTATAATGAAATCAACAAAACAGTTAAGCATTTATATCTATAGCAAAAGCAGAGATATTTCTAAATGTCTTATAAATGTAAAAATCATGGTGATCATTTGCTTTTCTGAATGTTGAATAAAAGAAAAAAAAAACACCAGCTAATTAAATGAGATCAGTGTTATCAGGTGTCGTCTCTGATTAGGAATCCGGTTGGAACACAAACCTGAAGCTACAGGGGGTCCTCAGGACCAAGTTTGGGAAACACTGGTTTAGAAGATGTGTATCAATATACGAGGTGTGGCAGAAAAGTAATGAGACTGATTTTTTATTTACCAAAGTTTTTATTTTTTCAAACATCAATGTTATCCCCTTCAAAGTAGTTCCCTTGGGCAGCTACACACCGATGGAGACGTTGTTCCCACTGTTGGTAGCAGCGCTGGAAGTCTTTAACCGGTATGGTCTTCAGCATGTCCGTTACACTCTTTTGGATGTTTTCTAAAGTCCCGAAATGACGTCCTTTGAGGACATTTTTCAGTTTAGGAAAAAGGAGTGTGAATAAGGGGGCTGGGGAACCACAGGAATGCCTTTTGAGGTCAAAAATTCTGTTATGGAGAGGGCAGTGTGATATGGGGCGTTGTCATGATGGAGCATCCATTTGTCTGCAATGTCTGGTCTCACGCGAATGACCCTTTTCTGAGTCTTTCAAGGACGCCTTTATAAAAACTTGGTTGACAGTTTGTCCTGGAGGAACAAATTCTTTGTGGATGATTCCCCTTTTGTGACGCACAACCAAAAACAAACTTCGCTAATAGCAGTCACAAAAATCACGTAGTTAACGGAAGGAGTTGAAACTCGCACTGAGCTATGGGAGGGTACTGATACACGTGCTCTATCAAGTACAACAGCGCAGCGTTGCCAGATCGCTTGCAGTGTTGCCAGTCTCATTACTTTTCTGCCACACCTCGTATGATTGTTTAAGGGAATGTACAAACAGGTTTTTATTATAATGAAAATTTGTTACTTAATCAATACCATTCTACCATTGTGCCATGGCTAACACTAGCAAATGAGGGTCCATCACCTGCTCCTGACAGTGCCAGGCTTTTCATCACACCTTGCCTTGTTCAAATTATTCAGACAACTAACTTAATTTTCTCAGTTTATTTTGTGCAAAACTGCCTTGGTTTGGCTCATATTGGTACTATTCACTTCCTATTTCACTTCCCTAGCACCAGCACCTCCCCAACCAGCTCATCTTGGAGAATTCCATGTAGTGCTGGGAGGTATACCAGTTCATACCAAAAAACGTTTTTTATTTTTGTTATGATATGAATTTTTCTTATACCACAACACCGATTTAAATAGTCTAAAGAACGTTTTGGAACGTGGTGCAGCGGGAAACTGTTTCGGAGGACCATTTTCACTGCTACACCGCTAAACATGCATACAACAGAGTACATGTGTTAGTGGAGGTACTGAGTGGTGAAAATGGACAGAGAACATTTCAAAACTGAAGCTGTAGCAGACGCTAAAGTTGAACATGATGACACAGAAGGACTTTTTTGCGAGAAAAGGAGCTGTGTCTGTTGTCTGGAGATACTTTGGTTTTAAAAGGAAGGATGTGGACCAAACAACTATCTAATGCAAATGCTGTCGAGCTAAAGTTGTCGCCGGAGGCCGCAAACATGCTTCAGACACAGGCTTCACACAGCTATGTGTGTATAATAGTTATTAAAATAATAACTATTTTTAGTAATGGTAGTAAAAACATACCATAGTAATAAGAAATGTACAATGAATGTGTGTGTAATCAGTTTTCTGTTATCTCTATTATCAGTCAGTACAGGTTATTCCTTATTTATGATGGTTCAACTTAGTTTTTTTGAAATTACGATGTCGAAAGTGAGACGATAATTTATATAAACTTATGCAAAATATAAATTTTCAAGTTGGCGAAGCAAGCAAACGTTTCTGTGGGCTGATCAATGCAGTACGATATGTGGCCTGAAACTTCCACGTTGTGAGATGCCTCAGTCTAGGCTAGCGATCAATAGAGATCAGTGATCTTGTTGTTACATTACTTTTTGATACGCTTTTGCTAGAAGAAAAGTCAGCTTTGTTGATTTGACCTTGATTCCCTGCGCGTGTGCGAGAAGCGAAGAGCAAACAGCTTCTAAAATCAAAAAAAAAAAGTGAGGTACCGGGATCAACTGATTGATCCCCAGCTGATCGTGGTGCTGAACACATTCCTGTAGCTGATGCACCTGTGGCAACATTCGCCTGGGAAGAGCAACACTTACGATGACACGAGGTACAAACCATATTGCGTTTCACTGCAACGGTCACCCAATGTGCACCTGTCACACAAAGACAGCCAGGCAGCCAGTCCACCATGCATTCCTGCTGGCTTAGCTTGAAGCAAGTTCCATATTAATGCAATTTGCCTAAATGATGGTCCAGTTGGAAAAGATGTCATCACCAAGTTGAACTTCTTTTATTTTATTTTATTTGGTAAAGACTGTGTAATGTACCTAGGCTTGAAGTCTTGGAAGTAATAGTATTATTATTGGAAGTTACACTGTTATTTACTGTATTGTTATTATTTATTAGTTTAAATTCATTTATATTAAATTTCATCTGCCACAAATCTGTTGTTTAATGATGGTAAAGTTGTTTAAAAAGTCACTTTAACGTGTCAGTAGACAGATTGTTAACATTAACAGAGAGTGTAGTTGGTTTACAAAAAACATTTACTATTTATTCCGTTTCATGTTTCATGTTCAGTGCAATACAACTTTTGACAAGTACCTCTGGATATTTACTAAGTGTACATGCCTCTTTGGATGGTTAAAAATATGTTGTCAAAATTATAGCTTAAATTGTTTGCAAAATTTGTTCAATAAAAAGAGTAGTTATAGGCAGGCGGCTTCTGTCAAAATCGCAATTAGAGCTGTCGATTAAAATGATTAATGACCTTTAAGCCCCACCCCTATGGCGTCATACCGGAAGTCCCGCCCCGCTGACGCAAGACCGGAAGTCCGCCGCCCGCCCCGATGACGTCACTCCGGAAAGTCCCGGACCCTCACGTGACCTATCTCCTCCCCCTTTGGCACTGCCCCCCGGCGGCGGTTGGTTGAAGGGCCCCCTGTCCCCGCCCAGACTCTGCCTTGAAGCCTCCCCCGGCCCCTGATTGGTTCTTCTTTCTGTCAAGGGGACTTTGATGGATGTCTGTCCCCTCCTTGAACCCACCCCAGCCCCTGATTGGTTCTCCTTTCTGTCAAGGGGACTTTGATGGATGTCTGTCCCCTCCTTGAACCCTCCCCTGGCCCCTGATTGGTTCAGGAAACTGTCAAGGGCAGTTTGATGGATGTCTGCCCCCTGTTTGAACCCACTCCCACCCCACACCCACCTGCCTGCCCAGGAAACTGTCAAGGGCAGTTTGATGGATGTCTACCCCCTCCTTGAACTCCTCACCGCCACCCTCTCCCGAAAGACAAGCCCGGGCAAGTGACAGCCTTTACCTCGACAAGCTCAGACATGCCCGGGGCCTGTCCTGACTAGCTCAGACATGCCCGGGGGCTGCCTCGGCCACACGCCCTTTGTCTAGCACAAGCCCAGACATGCCCGGGACGTGTCCTGACCAGATCAGACACGCCCAAAGTCGTCCTGCACCAGTCCCAGCACGTTCACGAAATTAAAATATCTATCTCATCTTGGCCTCTCTAAGTCAAGCTGCTTTTTTGTCCCTCACACAGACAACAAACTGTCAGCTGGAAGACACAGTCTGAGCCAGCCAGTGCGAAAGCACCCTGTTTCGGTCCCCGTGGGTCAAGCCTAGAGAGAATTTCCCAGAGAGAAAGACCAAATGTCAGCATTTCTCAGTCAGCTTTTAACAGACCCCCCTGCGAACAGGCCCTGCTCTCTCTCTACATACAGAAAGGAAAGTCTACGTGCGTGCCAGCTCCTGAAGCTTCAAGAACGCTGGCACGGGGCTGGTAAAACCCACCCCCACACCCCTAACTGCCGCGTGCCAAGCGCTCTCTCTCTGGTCGTTTCGAGCACCCATCCCCCTTGAGACCATAAAGTCATGAGCTGTACTTCATTTTTAAAGTGAAGTTTAGGTTCCGGCAGGGGTGATTGCATGCTTGAGCTGTGCAACTCATAGGATGACTCCCACGCCGCTGAGGAATTCTTTTGAGGTCCTTCTCGGGGTAAAGAAAGGCACTTTGAAGCTGCTTATGTCATTTTTCATCTCTTTTAAGGGAGTTTAGGACCATCCCTTATCTGGGCAACTCAAGGTCTGGCCGCAACAATATTCGGATCTAAATAGAGAAAGGACGGCTGTTTAATATTTACTGGAGATGCAGAGATCACCTTTTCAACAGATAGACACCTGGCCGTGTAAATCTATACTAATAAAAGGCAAAGCCCTCACTCACTGACTCACTCACTCACTCACTGACTCATCACTAATTCTCCAACTTCCCGTGTAGATAGAAGGCTGAAATTTGGCAGGCTCATTCCTTACAGCTTACTTACAAAAGTTGGGCAAGTTTCATTTCGAAATTCTATGCCTAATGGTCATAACTGGAAGGTATTTTTCTCCATTAACTGTAATGGAGTTGAGCTGGAATGACGTGGGGCGGAGTTTCGTGTGACATCATCACGCCTCCCACGTAATCACGTGAACTGATTGTCAACGCAGTGCGTATAAAACAAGGAAGACCTGCAAAAGCGCTTAAGAAAACATGCATTATATAATTGAGAAGGCAGCGAAAAACAATAAGAAGCGAGCGAGTGACATATACTACCATATTCATGAGTGTTGCTGCCTCGGAAAGAAAGAAAGGTGTAAACCTAAACTTTAAATTAAGTTCATAGACAGGCTACCGCTGGCGTTTCACATGCCCACAGGTAATGCGGGATACAAGTTTAATGAGAGGACACAGGATATAAACGAGAGTTTTGACCACTTTGTAACTAAGTTAAAATTGTAGGTGAAGGGGTGTGCTTATGCAAATTCCGAGAGACTGTGTTTGTGGGGGATTGACAGTTAAGGCGGGTGGGGGAGTCACGTCATCATCTCCCCTCCCACCTCATTTTGCTCTGAGCTGAGCTCCGCGGCTAATGCCGTCTTCCGAAGCAACTTCGTCAGACTGCCACCAAATACTCACAGAAAAATCCACAAGTTAATACACACGCTATCTCTCGAGTTTCTCCACACTGAATCCTCCAGGCACTACTTACAAAAGGTCACATTGACAATCGTGTTACGTTATTTTTAAAATCTTTCCTTTTCTTAGCACAAGCACAGCTGAGAAGCTTCGATGCATGTGCTCCATAAGCGCTAAAAATAATGCATTTAATCACACTTTGCATTACATGCAAAGGGAGCTTTGTCAATGCATGATTTCCTGGTACACGGATTACATTGATCAGCGCATCCCGATTCATTTTACCCTCGCACCACCTTAGTTTGAGAAGAAGTCTGAAAAAATATGAGGTTAACACAGAAAAACA